>NW_028318111.1:342500-522500 GCF_062004578.1 Staurois parvus | reverse complement strand
CTCTTCAATGGGATCTAGAGTTTGGTAGCGCAGTTAGCCTCCAGACAACCCACCATTACCTTCTGATCCTCTATCTAGTTCCTACTGCCTATCTAGCCCTCCAATTTTGTCAGTACATGTGAATTACCACCCCGATGTGGGAAAAAAAAGAGAGGGAACGGCAGAGAGAGAGATGGGAGAAAAAAAAAAACAAACTAAAAAAACTTTTTTTGGGCCTAGGAGAGACCGGGGGGTTCTCCACCTCCTCATCGCAAACTGGTTTACCTTCTCTTTTTACTTACCATCTGCCACTTTTCTTTTCCCGGCCCTGAGCGCTCAATAGACCCTCCTGACCACCCCACAATGTCCATTTCCTGTAAGTCTAATTTTCCACAAAAGTCACTAAACTCTTCTGGGAATCTCAGTCTTGCCGATTCCCCATCTTTCCACCCAGACAGACCGGGAAACCCCAGTAATATCAGATTTTTTTTCTGCTCATTTGTTCCAGCAACGGTTTCAAAGATCTTTTCCTGGCTAACGTCTTAGTTACAATGTCAGCGAATATTTGCGGCTTTGTCCTTCCATATTTTATGGTGGTCTTTCCATATTTTTTCTCTATCCCCGTAATGATGGAATCAAACAATCACATCTTTGGGCGAGTATGCTGACACTTCTTGTGTTCACCTTATCCTGTGTACTCTCTCCATTTTTAAATGCTCTGTTACGGGTCTGCCTATCAATGGATTAAACACTCTCTTTATTTTATCTCACAAGTCTTCCCCTTGGGACTCTTCTGGTAAACCGCAAATCCTTAAATTGTTTCTTCTTTCTATGTTCTCTTGATCTTCTAATTTGAATGTGAGCTTTCTCTGTTCTCCTTGCATCTCTTCAACCTGCGGCTCTAGTTTAGTAATCAAAAGAGCCTGTGTCTCCATTTTTCCGACCCAGATCATTACGTATTGCTACCTGTAAGGGAATATTGACTGGTATTTGGAACTGTTCATAATTCCCTCTACCTTGACTAAGGCCCCAGTTCCAGCTGAAGAAAAACCGCCCCAAAGCATGATGCTGCCACCACCATGCTTCACGGTGGGTATGGTGTTCTTTCGGTGATGTGCAGTGTTGATTTTGAGCCAAACATATATTTTGGAAAGATGGCCAAAAAGTTCAACCTTGGATTCATCAGACCAGAACACATTTTCCCACATGCTTTTGGGAGACTTCAGATGTGTTTTTGCTAAATTTAGCCAGGCTTGGATGTTTTTTTTCGTAAGAAAAGTCTTCCATCTTACCACTCTACCCCATAGCCCAGACATATGAAGAATACGGGAGATTGTTGTCACGTGTACCACATAGTCAGTACTTGCCAGATATCTCAGATCTTGTGTTATGTGAACCATTTTTCTGCTTAGTTATCTAAGAATGTAAAGAAAAAACACCAGGGAAATACTGGGATAGGGGCGGTAAAAGGAAACTGTTCAAAGTCTTTCTGCACACTTACACTTTCATTATTGAAGAGTGGAGATCATTACTTCAGTGTATAAGGTTTAATACCGCGAGCTCTGGTTTCATATAATTCGTTTTGGAGTGGTTGGAGCCATCATGTACAGGGAGATCGGCTTGGGAGGATTACCTGTCTTTTCCTTGGGTATCCAGAGGATGATTTAACTGTCCATTTCCCTTGATATCACCAATAAAATCTCATAAAAGCGCAGATTGACCACTCTTAGCAGGGGGGTCACAAATCGTCTGGTAAGCCTTGCATGCAGGTGGTTGGTGTAACATTGGCTATCTTTGGAAGTCTTCTGATCTCATCACAGCATTTGGGGACTGTTCTGCTTTTATCTCACCATATGATATTTTGCTTATGAACATTTTGAGATTACCGATGATTATATATTATTTTTCAAATTTTTATCATGATTTCTGTTTGAAATGTTTTAAGTGCTGCACTTTATTTGAACACTGTTAATGAAGTGCCTGGTATCAAGGTATTGTGTCCAGCTGCTACATATTAGTGTCTATTTCTCTTAGTGCACATTTTGGGTTGCATTAAGGTTTATAATTTCTAACCAGGACTTGAAAGAATAAGTAATAAAACAATATCATTGTCATGAGCACACTGAGTGCAGTGTACAATACATAAGCAAAGCAAACAAAATACAATACAGTTTTATACAGGTTTCCTTTACAGCCATCTTGAGCAAGCGAAAATTATTCATGTAGCATTTACTTTCTGGAATCCATCTGTCCTTAGCTTAGGCATGCAGGCAGGCGGGTGTGTTTAGCTGAGAAACCCCCTCCTCTCTCCTCCTGAAGGCTCCTGGGATGTATGATATCATTTGCCTAGGCATGAAAACCAGGAAGTAACTGAAGAAATGTTTAAACTTTAAAAAAAAAAGAGTTTAAGTACCGTATTTTTCGCCGTATAAGACGCACTTTTTCTTCCCCAAAACTGGGGGGGAAATGTCAGTGCGTCTTATGCAGCGAATATGGAGCGGCCGGTCCAGTATTTCCACCGCGGCCGTGTCAGAATACTGGGCCGGCCGCTCAGCTCTGCAGCGGGACCTTACCTGTTCCTCTATCCAGCGGCGTGCTGTCTTCCCGGCTTCTGTAGTGTGGGCACTGGGCATGACAGCCAGGTGCCAAGTGCGCATGCGCAAGAAGCGGTGCTTTTTGTGAATGGTAAGGCGGTACCTGGGACACATGACAGATCCCAGAAGCCGCCGGACCAATCACAAAGCGCAAGTGCTTCTCGCTCATGCGCACTGGGCACCCGGCTGTCATGCCGAGCGCCATTACAGAAGCCGGGAAGACAGCGCGCGGCTGGATCGAGGAACAGGTAAGATCAAACAAAAACTCTGCGGAAGTAAGAGCGGGTACCTGTCAAATTCAGGTACCCGCTCCCCACCTCCCCAAAGGTCAGCAGTCATCTGTACTGTCCGCAGTCTCTGGTCATCTCGTGTACTGTGTCCGCAGTCTCTGGTCATCCCTGTGCTGTCCGCAGTCTCTGGTCATCTCCTGTACTGTGTCTGCAGTCCATTAGTTCAGAATTTTTTTTTCCTGTTTTCTGCCTCTAAAACCTAGGTGCGTCTTATGGTCAGGTGCGTCTTATACGGCGAAAAATACGGTAAATATAATATACCTTCCTATCTATTTAATAATGCTAGCAGTATAATGATTCCAAATAGTCAATGTTGATTGAGAGAGTGAAGTTCCACTTTAAATGCACAGATCCTCCCCACATCTAATTACAAATAGTCTTCCACCTGATCTCTGCCCATGACCATAGACCAGAGTCAAGCATGTTGGATATATGGAGTCGGGGAAAGGAGTATATGATGCGGTTACATATTATGCGGACTTAATTCACTTTGTCATTCTTTTCTCTAGGCTGTACCCAGTCATACCGACTAATTCCAGAGTGACTGTTGAGAAGGATATAACCCTCGGGGGCTACTGGTTTCCCAAAGATGTAAGTGGATGAGTGAGGTTGGCCCATAGATACCAGACACACAGGGCACAATCCAATCACCATCAGGGCAGAACATCCACCAAGTGCTCCAAATACAGGAAAATTTGCCAACCTAGCAGTTTAATGAGGAACTATAAAGGCTAAAACTGATATTTTGGATTTTTTGCACTACTATTTGTTTTACAAAAACAAAACACAGGATTCCCAGAGCAACACAGGTCATAGCAACAGCAGCTGCCTGCCTTAAGGCTGGCTGTGTCTCATTGAAACCTAAGATAGCCTGCTTTTGAATGTATGCCAGTTGCTGTACAGATCTCCACTGTGCAGATATTCTCTTACAAAACAACTCAACTAAAACCTACCAAAGAATACGTCCGCTACAGGTAAACGTTCCTGCATATGTCTCGCTCCAGGTGCCGGCTCCCACATGGCTCGTCCTCCCCTACTTAGAGTAGCCCACAAAGGAGAAAATATAGCCACAATCTGGATCTGAAAGCTATTATCTATGTTTGTCTTCTTTTTCACCAGGTGAAATAATAATCTGAGCTCCCCCCACTGACACGTTTCACTCCCTAATTGCTTGTATCTTAAAGTGGGCAACCCCATCCTTAACCCCTTCACGCCTAAGGGTAAAACAAATCTAAATGCCTAAGCGCAATTCTGCAACATTGACGTGTTAGTAAAACCGTACATATCATCACAACTACTTTGTACATGCAGGTGGATTATAACGCGTTTTTTTTCAGGACAAATTGGGCTTTCATTTGGTGGTAAATGGTAATGGATAGCGCCTAATTATTTTTTATCAAAGGAAAACTGGCCCAAAATAGTAAAAAAAAACATTTTTTTATTTAGCTGTGTGTTTCTTGTTACAACCATAACTTACCACCAAAGAACAACCCAAAATAAATTCTCCAGCTCCTGATGATCGCAGTGATACCATATATGTGTATGTTATTTGTTGTTTGTACCTGTAGTACAGCCCAGAAACAATAGGGAGCATTTTGTTTTTCTCTTTTTTTTTTTTTTTTTTTTTTTTTTTACCTAATACACACACTGCCACCAATTTTTTTTTAAATCCTGACATTTGACCCTGACCTTTGACCCTGACCCAAACACTAACCCTGGCACTGAACTAGATCAAACCTTGATCTAGGGATTTTTCTTTATTTTTTCTTTTCTTTTTTAATATTTATCTTCTTGTCAGGAGTTAGATACAATGTATAATAGGATGTATATAATGATACAACGTATAATAGGGTGTATATAATGATACAACGTATAATAGGATGTATATAATGATACAATGTATAATAGGATGTATATAATGATACACCGTATAATAGGATGTATATAATGATACAATGTATAATAGGGTGTATATAATGATACAATGTATAATAGGATGTATATAGTGATACAATGTATAATAGGATGTATATAACGATACAATGTATAATAGGATGTATATAACGATACAATGTATAATAGGATGTATATAGTGATACAACGTATAATAGGATGTATATAACGATACAACGTATAATAGGATGTATATAACGATACAACGTATAATAGGATGTATATAATGATACAACGTATAATAGGATGTATATGGTGATACAATGTATAATAGGATGTATATAATGATACAATGTATAATAGGATGTATATAGTGATACAACGTATAATAGGATGTATATAACGATACAACGTATAATAGGATGTATATAACGATACAACGTATAATAGGATGTATATAACGATACAACGTATAATAGGATGTATATAATGATACAATGTATAATAGGATGTATATAATGATACAATGTATAATAGGATGTATATAATGATACAATGTATCTCTCTTCTTCATTCATAGAGAGAAAAAACAAGGGGGCCGGGCTGCACAGTGACTGATCACTGTGATAGCCAATCAGAGGCTATCACAGCGATCACGTTACCCAAAATCGGGAGTCCCGGGTCCCGATCGTTAGAACGGGACCCGGGGCTCTCAGTGACACTGAGGCCTCCGTGCTGGGAGCACGCCGTGCGGTGCGCTCCCAGCACAAAGACAGGTACGCAAATATGCGGCCCCACGGAAAAAAGCCTAGTTCTGTGAGGCCGCATATTTGTGTGCCGTCGGCGTCAAGGGGTTAATAAACTTGGCTACATAAATACAATCTATTAACTAAACATTTACGCCTCCCCCCACCACATTTGATAAGGGTATGAGCATAGAGCAGGTTCACTGTGATGGTTTCCTGACCACAATCTGTAGCTCAAGTTTCCCCTGCCGTATGCTGAGGCAACATTAATCTACTTCCCCGTTTGACAGTTCGCAACACTGTGCATGGCTACTAGATGTTAGACCCAGTCACTGGCAGATCCCATGCCCACTAATGATAGACTATGACATATTGATCACATATAAGTTGGGGGCTTAATTAAAAAAAAATAAAAAAAGTTTTATCCTGTAGATGCTACTATAGACGGCAGTGTGAATTGGTTTTATACTGTAATCCTCAGATGCAGTTACAGTGTTAAAAAAAAAAAGTTCAAGAAAACATTTTTATTCATGTGTAATCCTATATTTTCAATACTTTTTTTGTGTTTTATATCAACGTGGTGGACTAGATTAAAAAATGTTTAGTAGTCCTGTAACATAGATCATTTTAAATTCCTCCCATGCTGAGTCATGTGACAAATGCTGAGATATTTTCTCTGTTGCTCTCTGTTATCACCCTGCATTGTCCAAGCTGCCATAGACTGATCATATAACATTTATGGATCAATATGCAGGTTAATGTTCTCAAGACATTTTACAGACCTGTAAATTGCCCCATGTTGGTGACGAGGTTTTTCTTTTCTTTTCTGGCAGACACTGTTTGCGTTAAATCACTACCAGATCTCTCGAGATGAGGACAACTTTCCAGAGGCTAACAAATTCCTCCCCAAGCGCTGGCTGCGAGATAACAAGGTGAAGAATAACCCCTTCAGCTCCATCCCATTCGGGTACGGAGTCCGAGCTTGTGTGGGTCGCAGGATCGCAGAACTGGAAATGCATCTGGCTGTATCACGGGTAAAATTCTCTCCAATGAGTATTTCAGAACAGAAGAGATAGACACAGGAAGGAAGCAGAGCCCTTCAAGAGTGCATAGCATGGCGGAGGAGAGTTAACTAGAGGAAGGAGCAGAGTCCTCCAGCAGTACAGAGTATTTCACAAGAGGAGAGTTAGATAGAGGAAGGAGCAGAGACCTTCAAGAATACACACCATTTCGGGAGAGGAAAGTTAGAGGGAGAAGAGTCCTCCAGCAGTGCAGAATATTTCACGAGAGGACAGTTAGATAGAAAAAGGAGCAGAGTCCTCCAGCAGCACAGAGTATTTCAGGAGAGGAGAGTTTTTTAGAGGGAGCAGAGTCCTCCACCAGTGCAGAGTATTTTAGGAGAGAAGAGTTATATAGAGGAAGGAGCAGAGCCCTCTGACAATGCAAAGTATTTCAGGAGAGGAGAGTTTGATATAGGAAGGAGCAGAGTCCTCTGGCAGTACAGAGTATTTCAGGAGAGGAGAGTTATATAGAGGAAGGAGCGGAGTCCTCCAAGAATACAGACTATTTCAGGAGAGGAAGGAGCAGAGTCCTCCAGCAGAACACGGAAGCAATGCAAGACACATGGTGCAGGAAGATTTTCTCATCATTGGCTGAGACGGAACTAATGAAAGAAATCAGTAACATCTGTTCATTCTCGTTCCTTGTTTCATATATAATTAAGAAGTCTTCCAGTGGTGCAGAAAATTTCAGGAGAGGAGAGTAAGACAGATGATGGAGCAGAGTCCTCCAGAAAGGTAGAGCATTTCAGGAGAGGAGAGTAAGACAGATGGAGCAGAGTCCTCCAGAAAGGTAGAGCATTTCAGGAGAGGAGAGTTAGAGGAATGCATAGAGTCCTCCAGCAGCGCAGAGTATTTCAAGAGAGGAAGACAGAAGAAGGTGCAGAGTCCTCCTTTAGCACACAGAAGCAATGCATGGTGCAGGGAGATTTTTGCAGTCTCACCACTGTGACCTTTTAGAAAACAGTAACATCTATTTGTCCTCCTTCCTTGTCTCATAGATAATTAAGAAGTATGAGCTCAGACCTGACCCTGAAGGTGTGGAAGTTTCTGCTATGTCCAGGATTGTTCTTACCCCAAATCGTCCGATTAACCTCCAGTTTCTGAACAGAACGTCCGCTAAGTCACTCTGAACATCAATATGATTACAGGGATATGATCTGTATTTCAAGAAAGCGATGGCACTTTGTCCAGTAATCGATATCATGCTTCAAACTTAAAGGAACGTGAAAGAAGGTGCCAGAATCCTAAAATGCATGCCACGCACCTCTACCTGAAAACACGTTTAGGGCTGAATTTTTGTAACTACTCTGAGGGAGCCACACTTTACTTTGAACGAAGATCCTTTAATTGGGCTTCCAGTGTATCTGAAAATCTCAATCTACTTGTGCAAAGAGGGGACCCCAGTCCCCAAGTCTTACTGTGACACAAATCTGTACATATAGTTCCCTTCTACATGTCCACCTGCTGGTGAAAATTAGTGTTGCAGAAGACTACCAGCAGGGCCACAACCTCTCTACTACTCCCCATCAAAGGCAATAGCTTTAAGGACAAAGAATACTAATTGCTTTCTTAGAGAATGTATAGGAGATAATCAAACTATAATAATAACACCCAAATGTTGCACTCCCAATATACAGCAAGTATTAAATGTATCAAACAGTAATATTATAGAATATATCCAAAAAAAACAAAATAATGCCACCTTTTTAAAATTATATAAAAAATGTAAATCTCATAATATTCCCATAAAAGATTAAATAAATCAATACAAAACGTCCCTTTGATCAAAAAAAATAAAAATAAATAAATAATAGTCCAAAAATGTAAGTGATTGCGTGATCCAAAAACAGTCATTGTGACTTTGTCACAAAGTCACAATGACTTTTTTTGGATCATGCAATCACTTAAATTTTTGGACTATTATTTATTTATTTTGATCAAAGGGACGTTTTGTATTGATTTATTTCATTAATCTTTTTTGGGGAATCTCATAATATTCCCAAAAAAAGATTAATGAAATAAATCAATACAAAACGTCCCTTTGATCAAAAAATAAATAAATAGTCCAAAAATTGAAGTGATTGCGTGTTTCAAAAACAGTAATTGTGACTTTGTCACAAAGTCACAATTACTGTTTTTGGATCACGCAATCACTTCAATTTTTGGACTATTATTTATTTATTTTTATTTTTTTTGATCAAAGGGACGTTTTGTATTTATTTATTTAATCTTTTATGGGAATATTATGAGATTCACATTTTTTATATAATTTTAAAAAGGTGGCATTATTTTGTTTTTTTGGATATATTCTATAATATTACCGTTTGATACATTTAATATTTGCTGTATATTGGGAGCGCGACATATAGGTGTTATTATTATGTTTTATACACACAGTATGAGAATGTGATTTATGTCAGCAATCCAGTTATCACCATATTAGTGGCTCGCAAGTAAGAAATCTAATTGCGAGATAATCAAACTATATACACAATCATCCAAATTTATTTTTAATTTGAGTTGATACCGCTCTAAATCTGTGTAGCCAGACAGTGCCCCGGTCTGCTATAGCTTTAAATTGCATGTAAAATAACTTCATATATGTCTTCCTAGGGGACTAGATTTGTCACAGCTTCCAGGATAAATGAACAACTGCAAGAAAACTATTTCCTTGCCTGAGGAGGGGCACCCTTCATGTCTAAAGGGGGGTCTCAACACACATTAAAAACCACATCTGGTCTTAATGCATTGCAAATCATGTGTTGTTAACCCACAGAAATGGATGCAAAAAAGAAAAGTTCCCCTGCCCAGGACAATGTTTTGGCACAGGAAGTTTTCTGCTCCTTGAATTTCTGGCAGGATCAACAGGTGGTTTACCCTTTAAATGTATTTCTTCTCTGCAGTTTCGTCTAATACTTTTATAGGATGGAGAGTGAAGCTCTGCAGTTAACATCTATTACTAGTTTAGAATAAATGGCTTTATTTAATAGAACAGTACAAAGTAGACAACATGCATGACACCAGCACTAGCCACCAATCAAGATTCAACTTTCCCTGGCCGAATGAGAATTCTGATTGGCTGCTATGACCGATCGCACTCTGCATTGTTCATTGAATAAAGCTGAAAGAGTAAATATTTGAAGTGCTTCACCTAAATCTACAACTATCTTAAACTGCGTCACCAAATAATTATTTTACATGAGATGCACTTTGTAGAGAGATAGCATGTTAAAGCTGAACTCCGGGGCTCAAAAACGTTAGTCCTCCATAGCCACATAGGAAATAAATCCACTCTGTGTGGACCAAGTGTCTTTACAAACTTAGATATTACCTTGTAAAAGTAGGCCATCACTGGGCAGCCTGAAAAAAAAAAAGGAGGGGGGAGGAGACAAGACAAGTCACCCTGCACAAGGAGAGCGAGCAGCAGTGAGTGGTCTTTATTACAGGAAAGTAATGTCACACACTGAATTACTATTATTATTATACAGGATTTACATTATTATTATTATACAAGATTTATATATTATTATTATTATACAGGATTTATATATTATTATTATTATTATACAGGATTTATATTATTATTATTATTATACAGGATTTATATAGCGCCAACAGTTTGCTCAGCGCTTTACAATATAACGGGAGACAATACAGCAACAATACAGTTCAATACAAGAGAGTTAGGAGGGCCCTGATCCTTGGAGCTTACAATCTAGGAGACAAGATCTAGAAGAAATTCAGAAAGCACACCAAGATTTAAGGAAGAATACATGATTCTTGTATTTTAGACAATATTTGCTCATCTCTTTTACACTTTAGAGCCCAATACCAGCCAAAAACACTTTCTATTTTTAAGTGGGAAAAGGTTAAAATCCCATTTATTCTGTATGTGTTTGTGTCCCAGCTAGGGAGGGTTCCCTTTCTCTGTCCTGATGACCACAGAGGAAGTGATGGCAAATCTCCCCAATGAGAAAACGGCAGTAAAAACCTGAACAAATTTCTAACCTTTCCCCTTTATCCCTCGTTCACACTGATGCTGTGCGGAATTTGCAGAGTTTTCAGTGCGAATTCTGTACCCCGTTCATGCAAACTGCTGCGGGTGTGTATGTTAACACCCTGAAAGCGGTCCGCAAAACGCGGTGCGATGTGCAGAATCTGATGGCATAGGTGTGAATACCAATGTGATCCAATTCTAGTGTGGACCAAAAAAGGGTCCTTCATGTTTTGGGTGCGGTGCGAATAGAGCCATACAAAATGTATAGTTCTGAACGCACCGCACACAAATCGCATGTGTTTTGCACAGGAATTCGGTGCAGTTTCTGTGCGAATCACATGGATATACCGCACAGATGTGAACCCGGGCTAAAACATAATTGAAGTACAACTGCTAATGGCTCTAATTTTAATTGTTAATAAATCTAATTATTAAGGCTAAGTCTTAATTCACGCATTGTCATTTTTCTGTTTGTAATGGATAGTTGGTGTTTGTAATGGATAGTTGGTTTTGCAAATTTAGTAACAAATTTACTTTCAATAAAGTTGTCTTTTAAATAACCCCCCCCCCTTTTCCTCATTTCCCCTATGGCAGCCCAGCTTGTAAAATACTCATCCTCCTGCCTGCTTCCACCACCTTTACTATGAGACCCTTCCCAGCTGTGCACAGCCTTAGGGCTCCATATACACTGCAGCTGATAAACTCACGTTTAGGAGCTGTTCAGCATTTTTTTCCAGCAGCCCCTGAACTCTCCCTAATGTTTTCCTATGTGCCCATGTACACATCGTCGTTTACAGTCATTTTTTTGAATGCAGAAAACTTGCATTCAGCAGTGGATTTTATCAGCGTTTCAAACGCAAAACAATTGTAAATGCGGCAAATCGTGTTTATAAGCGTTTGAAATTTTTTTTTAACTCTTCCAGTTCCCGATGCTGTCCAGAGCCTTTTTTCATCATGAAAAATTCATGCAAAGAGTTTTCAAGGTACTCAGATGGACAAAACACTGAACACACAGGATGTTCCCACCAAGCTTGTCACACATTGTAATGACCAATTCACACCTCAGACCTCTCCCACCCTTGGAAACAAAAGATATGTTAATGACCATTCACACCTCAAATTCCTCATGAAGACCCCCTGCCAGGTGGCCTTAATGACTCCCTCCACCAGATACCTTTCCCACCCTTGGAAACAAGAGAAATGTTAATGAGAAACTCACACCTAAGCTAATCTCCACACATACTGCTGTCTCTGCTTCTACTCTCTGTATTTCTCTGAAACAGTCTGAAATAGTTAATAATTTATCACTTTTAAGTGCATTCTGGGAATTTGAGAGGTTCTCCTGTGCTTACCTTTAAAAAATGCTTCTAAATGCAAACGCGGCTAAACAGACATTTTTTAACCTACATTTTCCAGCAGTCAGTTTCCATTGTTCAGAAGTGTCCCGTGTACATGGGGCCTTACTAAGCAAAATGTCCTCAACAGGTCCTCTTCCTACTGCAACCCCCCCCCCCCCCCCACTGTGACCTCATTCATTCCCATGGATGGTCTGTACTCTGCTGGAAGGCTGAAGACCGCCATGAGTATGGCTCACCCATAGCAATGAATGGGCCTGTGGTGTGTATGTGCATTAGGAATAGGCCAGAAGCAAAGGAAGTAGGACCTGGGTAGGACTAGACCATAATGATCATGGAAGCAAAGAGGAAAGTATCTTACCATGGAGGCTGCATTTAGGGGGCTGGGGTTCTTATAGAACAACTTTATTTTGCTGCCACCCATCAATGTTGGGAGAAGGATTAACAGTCCAGATTTAATTTTCATGGACAACTGCCATCATTCTCCTGAAATAAGATGATTCAGTACTCAATAGCATTGGTGAGGTGTTCATGTTGCTAATCTCTCGAGTATGGAGAAGGATAAGACCCTTGACTTAAGATTCTGCCCACCAACATGCAGGAGGAACATCAACACTGGAAGAGGGGCATAGTGATACCTTCAGTGATTGCATGAAAATGTGAACCCTACAGGGGATGGTACTACTCCTCTCAATTACGGGGGAAAATATTGAGGAATTGATTAATCCCATCCTGACCAGGGGTTAATGAAGCCTAAAAGCTTGGACCAAATTTTACAGCATTTCTAGGACTAGTTTGCCAATATAAATTTAAATAAAATTAATAATAAATTGCAAAGAAACTACTCCATCCTGCCTGTGATCAATATTACTGTCAGGGTAATGAACGCACACTGATGGATTCCTGATTGTTAGTGTAGGACCGGCAGCTGAAAGAGATAGTGTGGCCTCAGAACTAGGAGCCTGCTCCTGGTTCACAGCTGCCATGTAGGTACAAAAAGAATCCCCAGAGAATGTTAAAATGATACTAAACCCAGGAGCCTGCATTCACTATATCCGGTCTCCCCGGACCCTGCATTCACTATATCCGGTCTCCCCGGACCCTGCATTCACTATATCCGGTCTCCCCGGACCCTGCATTCACTATATCCGGTCTCCCCGGACCCTGCATTCACTATATCCGCTCTCCCCGGACCCCGCATTCACTATATCCGGTCTCCCCGGACCCTGCATTCACTATATCCAGTCTCCCCGAACCCCACATTCACTATATCTGGTCCCTGCATTCACTATATCTGGTCCCTGCATTCACTATATCTGGTCTCCCTGAAACCCGCATTCACTATATCTTGTCTCCCCGGAACCCGCATTCACTGTATCTGGTCTCCCCGGACCCTGCATTCACTATATCTGGTCTCCCCGGCCCCCGCATTCACTATATCCGGTCTCCCCGAACCCTGCATTCACTATATCCGGTCTCCCCGGACCCTGCATTCACTATATCTGCTCTCCCCGGACCCTGCCTTCACTATATCTGCTCTCCCCGGACCCTGCATTCACTATATCTGCTCTCCCCGGACCCTGCATTCACTATATCCGGTCTCCCCGGACCCTGCATGCACTATAACTGGTCTACTCTGACCCTGCATTCACTATATCTGGTCTCCCCGGACCCTGCATTCACTATATCTGGTCTCCCCGGACCCTGCATTCACTATATCTGCTAAACCGCTAAATACCTTTTTCTCATCAGCAGTTAGAGCAGTCTTATGACTTCAGTAGAGCACTGGTTAAAGCTTGTAGGAGGAGTTTTCTTTCTGCTCTAGGAGGATGTGAAACCCCTGACCCTCTGTCTGGACAGTGCTAATTGGCCCTGTGCTGATCACATGCACTCTCCCAAGAAAAAAAAAAAACCTCTCTACCAATACACACCACACTGAGGATGTGCATGTGACTATGGATTCAGTCTGTATTAGGTGGTCATTTCAACAACAGGAGAGGCAGAGAAGACAGGATCAAACAGCCTTTTTACACAATGCAGAGGATTAACCCCTTAAGTTCCACAGTGAGTGTAACAAGCATGCTTTACTGCATATACAGACTGATTTTACAGTTGTGGGTTTAGGAACACTTTAATGTACAGATTACATTCATCTAGTGGTTTAGCTACAGTAGGAAAACTCTTAAACAACTGCACTGAAAACTGGTTTTATTTTCGGTGGGGGGTGATAGTGATGGTATAGTGGTGCAGTTTTAGTTCCTATCGTAGCGCTGTTGTGTAGAGCAGTTCATGACAATCTCTTCCTGCAGTGCAGAGGGCTGCAGTGTTGTGTACAGGGTCGTGAATCCATACCAGTAGATCAGAGGTCAGTCTACCTAGTGACCACATTTTAGTCTTTGCCTTTCTGAACAAACTTAATGGCGACATCATTTTAAGCACTAACTGTAACTGACACTACCTCAACCTGGGTCTAATCATTCTTGTAGCCATTGAATGTAACAATCTTTTTACCTCAATTTCCTCAAAACTGCAATAAAATATTTTAATTACAAAGTGTCTTGTCTTAATATCTTATTGCATACCACTTGTTAAACTAAAACAGTGTAACTTTGGCAGATATACAGGCACTGATGACTTGGTCGATGAGGATGTCAATGGTAAGTCAATGACTTGGGTAAGACCAATGATTGAGTGTCCTAATATTTTTAATTCATCTTAGCATGTTCTATGGAAACCAGTCAATGGGGGTTATTTACTAAATCTGGAAAGAGCAAAATCTGGTGCAGCTCTGAATTGAAGCCAATCAGCTTCCAGGTTTTATTTGTCAAAGCTTGACTGAACAAGCTACAGTTAGAAGCTCATAAAAAGAAGAAACAGCGAGTGGCCTCAAGGTAAAAAAGGAAAGCCGCTATGCACAAAAAAGGCAACCAATAAAACCTTATATCAGAAAATAGTCTACAGAAAGGTGCAGCGCTAACAACTTAAATCAATATAAACATCCAGAATAATTCATAAAAATGAATAAAATTTAATAAAACAGTTCAAAGTTCACTCTTGTGCTCTGATAAAAATGGACCCGGTATCTGTGCCAATGGTGATGTAAGTAATGCGCACTCACCGGAAACGCATAATAAATGCACCTTATATTAATAATCCAGATGTCATCACAAAGGGGGATCAGGAACTAGAAGGTCTTCCCTCTAAGGGATGACGGACAGGATCCTTTAGGGCTTAACAGGTGATCCACGTCCACTGGGGTTCCCCTATAAGGGGTTAATCTGGTATTGCTCTCTAGGTAGACAGGTTTCCACTTATGCATGTATGATCCATACAGGATAAAAATAAAATTAAGATGTACCTAATGTACAAAAAACTTATCACATTTTATATATTTCTTAACAAAAAGGGATTCATCATACTCATTTAATACATTTTTACAGACGGTTTTATTATGGTCCGACTTATTATATATAATATCTATGATCTTATTTGAGTTTTAATTACCCCATTTATTTTTGGGTTTCGTTATGATTATTATGTTTTTTAAGATCCATGATTTTAATATGGCATTTCGTTTTTTATTGTTGATTGTCATTAGACATTTGGATTTTATATGGTCATCCAATTTGTTTATTATTTAATCCTTATGCTATTCAATTAGTTCTGGGGTCGCCTGCAGATCACAAGGGTATCCGGCAGATCAAAAGGGTAGCCGGCAGGGAATTAGAGGAGAGCACTAGCATGTACACTCTTAACATTTTAAAAGAATGGGATTTACTACATAGACAAAAGGGGTGGGTTTTTAATTCACAACTAATACTACTTAGGAACACAAAATATTTCACCCCGGGTAAGGATAGCATAGCAGGGAAATGGATTATAAAACAGGAGGCGCAATTGAGAGACATAATGGTAGCAGAGGAAATCGGGTCATATAAGGATATGGAGGAAAGAAAGGGAGAAGTCTTTAATAAGATGGATAGATTAAGACACTACCAACTGAAGTACTTTTATGAGAGCCTTCCAAAGCCTATAAGAACTAGAAAAGACTGGAACCCATTCGAGAGAATATTTGAGTCACAGGGAAATGGTAGACATGGAATGGCAAAAATACACAAGATTTTAATGGAACTTGACACTGACACAAAATTAATGCACATAGAGAAATGGGAAAGAGATATGGGAAGAAAAATAGAGGAGGAGGAGCAGAGGAAAATGCTCACATTAATTCACGAAAATATTAGTATGAGGGAAGTAGAAATAAACTGTGTTTAAATAGATGGCACATTACCCCTAACGTGGAGCACAAGATGAATACGGAAATGTCACAGATGTGTTGGAGAGGTTATCGAGAGGTGGGCACGTGGTATCATGTGGTGGGAGTGTTCAGAAATACAGGTGTTTTGGCGGAGAATAGTTTATTTGATAGGGAAAATTACTAAGATCAATATAGGATTGGATCCAGAACTATGTCTCCTCCATATCTCAGAACTCTCAACGAAAGTATATGAGTTCGGGGATATGGCACTACTTGACCGCAGCAAAGAGCCTGATCCCCAGGTACTGGAAGAAAAGAGAGGTGCCAACCGAGGAGGATTGGATGGGTAGAGTAAATCGGATATCCGGAACAGAAAGATTGTACTATACGTATGAGGACCAGTTGGAGATGTATAATAAAAAATGGAAAGGCTGGGAAGAATACAAAGCAAAGGTGAAATATATGAAGAGATAACACCCCTGGAAGTGGGTTTAGAATGGGGTTTAGGAACAATAGAAATATATGGAGTTAACGAGACAAGAGAAAAGGTGGAGCCTGGGAGGGAGTGGGGAGGAGGGGAGGGGATAGGGAGATAGAGGTGGGGGTGTATGGGAGGGGGGATGGAAAAGGAAGTTATATATACTGTATAAATAAATAAATTATATAAGGAGAAATTACTGTTTTGATAACTATTTTAATATAATGTTGAAATGATTTGTATATGACTTGAAAAATAAATATTTATTAAAAAAAAGATAGCCGGCAGAACACAGGGGTTGTCACCTGCAAATCACAAGGGTAACCTGCAGATCACAGGGGTCGCCGGCAGATCACAAGGGTTGTCACCTACAGAGCACTGGGGTCACCTGCAGATCACAAGGGTAACTGCAAGATCACAGGGGCCACCAGCAAATTACTGGGTTACTGGGGGATCACAGGGGTCCCTACCACATCATAGGGGTCATAAGATCACAGGGTTCGTTGTCAGCTCTTCTACCAAAGTTACGCCAGCCGGAATCTATTTGGAATATAGAAAAACACACATATATAATGTATAAAAAATAATAATGAAACAAATAATAAATAACAAAAAAGCTCGGTGGATCCTCAACCATGGATAGATGATCAATCGGCCCCCTTCATTGGAATATCACAGGTTGCTATGGGTTACCTCCACCCCATGATATGTATGATAAAGACAATGACAGACCTCCCCCACATCACCATATAGACTTCTACAGAGGGAAGGACAAAGCCTGACAATGAGCCCCAGACTGTCAGAGGGAGAATGAGAATACAACAGACCTGACCCCGCCATCCCACCAACCACACTGCCCTACCTGCTGCCAACCAGTCCGCCACATACAACCTTCCCCCGGAGAACACGGCCGGCACACAAACGTTCCTAGGCAAGAATGGCTTACATTCAGTCTATTGCAATAGCACCATCTAGCTTCAGTTTTGCAGATTGCAGCGTTTGTTTTCTACTCCAGATTTCCTATCCTTGTATCCTCATCCCATCACTTGTGACTGAATATATAATACAGGTGAAACTCGAAAAATTAGAATATCATGAAAAAGTTCATTTAGTTCAGTGCAGCAACTTAAAAGGTGAAACTAATATATGAGATAGACTCATTACATGCAAAGCAAGATAGTTCAAGCCGTGATTTGTCATCATTGTGATGATTATGGCTTACAGCTCATGAAAACCCCAAATCCACAATCTCAGAAAATGAGAATATTCCATGCAATCAATAAAACAAGGATTGTACATAGAACAATATCAGACCTATGAAAAGTAGAAGCTGCATATGTACTCAGTACTTGGTTTGGGCCCCTTTTGCAGCAATTACTGCCTCAATGCGGCGTGGCATGGAAGCTATCAGCCTGTGGCACTGCTGAGGTGTTATGGAAGACCAGGATGCTTCAATAGCGGCCTTCAGCTCTTCTGCATTGTTCGGTCTCATGTCTCTCATCTTTCTCTTGGCAATGCCCCATAGATTCTCTATGGGGTTCAGGTAAGGCGAGTTTGCTGGCCAATCAATCACAGTAATCCCACGGTCATTAAACCAGGTTTTGGTGCTTTTGGCAGTGTGGGCGGTGCCAAGTCCTGCTGGAAAATGAAGTCAGCATCCTTATAAAGCTCGTCTGCGGAAGGAAGCATGCAGTGCTCCAAAATCTCCTGGTAGACGGCTGCGTTGACCCTGGACTTAATGAAGCACACTGGACCAACACCAGCAGATGACATGGCTCCCCAAATCAACACAGACTGTGGAAATTTCACACTGGACTTCAAGCATCTTGCAGCGTGTGCCTCTCAATTCCATATATATATATATATATATATATATATATATATATGTATATCTGCATGTTGAAATGCATTTTTTATATATTACAAAATATATGAAAAATATTTTTTTTAAATATATTTTGTTCAACATATATAAAAGTAATTTTAACATATATTTTTACATATATTTGTAAATGCATTCCAAAAATTTAGATTTGTGTTTCTAAAGACATACAGTATATTTGAAATGTATTTTTAAAAATATTTTTTATATATTTTGTAATAAAAATGCGTTTCAACATGCAGCGTATATATATACAGTGTATATATATACAGTGTATATATATATATATATATATATATATATATATACACGCACACACACACATGTTTATTGAAATATATTGAATATGGCCAAAATTTTAGCATTTCAAATATATGTCAATATATTTGGGAAGAATATTTTTAAAATATATTTCAAATATATTTTTCTTCCATATGGGAACACATATGTTGTCACACAGCAAAATGCACCAAAACGCCAGAAAAGGTCAGTGCCATTAAAGGTCTCGTAGCTTCTTTTGGCGTTCCCCATTCACACCACTGCATTGCATTTGTCGCACTTTTTTTTGCACGCTTTGTTTTTGTGCGTTAGCAAAGGGCAACTTATTCATTTTAATGGGCTGCCCTATGCTAGACAAATGCTCTGGAAAGCCCAGGAGTACAGTTAGTGATTGGGATGGCTTCCCACAAAGGAGATGGAAGAACATCGGTTCCTCAATTCTCCTCTCTGACGAATGAAGTCAGAGGCATCGATGATTTTGCCACTTCCTGTTTCAGAGCTGTAACTGCTACAGCCAGGAGAGCAGCTAACCAAGAACAATCTGCGCTTGATGAGTTGCTTTGGAGGGCAGGGGAGATATCAGGGGTCTAACAAACCCCTGATGTCTCTATAAAAAGGACACGTCACCTGCCCAAAGCTATCACAAGGAGCTAAAAAGCTCATTTGTAATGGCTATAAAATGAAATGAAAATGTAAAAAGTAAAAAAAATAAAAATAATTTAAAAAAAATTAAAGCATCCCCAACTGCCCATGCATATACAATAATGCAATATAAATACCATATGTCTGTGCTTTACACTTATATATAACCCATCAGGTGCTAAAGAGTATGACTACATGAACGACAAAAAATCAGAATCAACCCTCTGCACACTGCTATATATCTTTACACATTTCTACCAAACTTTGCATAAAAACAGGAATTTCCGGTTCACATGTATGGCATGATAACCTGCAAATATTTTTAATGCATCACCTATGGAGAATTTTATGTACTGTAGTTTGTCACCATTTCACTTGGGTAAGCAATATTAAATCTTGACATGTTTGGTATCAATTTACTCAATGCAATATCTTCTTTTATATTTTACCAACAATTGAATATTATATTGTGTTTATGTGCACTAATATTCATTTTAGTGTATTTTCTCCTAAAGATGTGTTTGATGAAAAACTACACAAGTATTACATGACATAAAAAATTGCAACAGCCACCATTTTATTCTCAAGGACCTCTGTTTTAGAAAATATAAAATGCTTGAGAGTTCTAAGTAATTTTCTAGCAAAAAAGCAGACATTTACATGTATGTAAAAATGTAAAATTATTTCCAGAATAGCAAGTGATTAAAGTTGGCAAGGATCTCTTCCCCCCACCGAGAAGTGGTTTGACAACTACAGCTGGGGTGCTGCTGTGCAAAAGGCTGCAAGATATTAAATCAAACTCTGGTACTAATACTGGATACATTAGAAAACAAAAGATAAAAAACTTTATTTAATGACTTATTGGTATATACGTAACTGAAGTTCCTCTTCAAGCACTTCCATTCACTCTAGCAGCAGTTTAATGTTCTACAATAATACTAGAAAAGTGAAGTCCTGCTTTCACTTTTACAATGGTGGATTCGGCCTGCAGTAGTGAGTCTTTCTTCTTCATCCCTGTCTGTAAAAAGCCTCATTCATGTGGCAGACCCTTACACATTTCTAGCAAACTTTGCATAAAACAGGGATTTTTGGTTCACATGTACTATATTGCAATACATGTTTAAACTGGCCAACTGCGTCAAAGTAATCCCTCTCTGGCCAGTCCCTACTCTACTCTGCAAGATGCAGATTGCACACTTGGTTATATCATATTACACTGTTAGAAGCTTTCCATAACCTAATATCTAATATCTTTTTATTAACAGTACTAACATAAGTATGAATGAGTTGGATCTTAATAGAATAATTGAGTTATTATATTTATATTTGTTCTAGATTGGGAAAAGTGAGTAATTAGACTTCAGAGTCTGTGAATATACATATGAACATATATCTTGGGTTTTTCCTTTACATTCAAGCCACATATGAGAGCAATTAGCTATACCTTCCCCCATCCTCCCCCATCTATGTAAGAGATAAAGTTACACTCAGACTTTGAGAGAAGCAATTATCTTAGTGGGACTACAAGAGAATACCAACCCACTTTTAGGAGACTGGGGGCTGGATTGCTCTTTCTAGAGCAGGACAAAGGTTTAAATCACACATTCTTTGGGCAGCAAGGCGAAGGGAGCTGCTTGCTCATATCCACACACATTCATATTATACACACACAATTACATACAATTTTATTATTAAGAACTTAACTATACTTTTTGGACTTTATTTAAACATTCTGTATTCCAATATTTTATTTCTAATTTTATGCAACATTATAATTAAATCATCTTTTTGAGTTTTTGCAAGAAGTGGAAGGACTTTCTATTTGAACATTTCTCATCAATACAAGTTAATAAAATATCGAGACAATACGATATTTTACATACACATAAATGCAAACTCACACATTGGTCCCTGCTACACATGTAAATAGCGATTACACCACACGTGAGGTATTGCTGCGAGCGTCGGCTTAAGAGCAATAATTCTAGGGCCATAATTTGCAATTAATCCGCATGCAGGCAGCCTGGTAAAATAAATGACAGGTGGATGGTTGCAGAGATCTCTAAGCACTTTCCCAAGTGTACATCAATGTGAGACCGATGCTCGGATCACAATACAGACAGGCGGTCCTGCATGGATGTATACTCGGGGATGCACTTGGAGATCTGTGCAGTGAGCCGGTGCCAGGTCACTGACACTCCTTATATTCCCACTGACAACGCTCTCTAGTGCACTCCCTCACCTAACCACAGCCGCCTGCTTACAGCTCAAATCTAATTGTTAGGGACCAGCCGGTGGTAGCCTCTAGCGGCCCACAGACCAGAATTCCCCAGGGCGCGGATCTAAGTTCCGACTTGCTGGTTCACCAGAGCCCCTGATGGTGGGGATGGACTTGGAGCAAGCCGAGACCAGGTCGCGACCCCTGGGTGCAACCAGCTGTGGAAGAGGCACCTGTCAGTGGTACGCAGCAGGTGAGAGTCTGATGTGAGGAGGTAGAGTAAGCGAGGTCCGACAGGCTGGGTCGGTAACAGCAGAGCAGGTCGGAACAAAACAGCAGGCAGAAGAATAAACGGGTCACGGTCCGGGTTTGGCAACAGGAGATCAAAAGTGCAGGAGCAGGCAGGAGAATGGTCAGGCAAGCCAGGGGTCAGAGCAGGAGAAGTCAGCAGATCAGGATCAGGCAGGGTCAGCAGCAAAGTAAACTCACAGGAACACAGGAAAGACCATACGGCACTTGAGCATTGCAAGAGCTGGGTTTAAATAGCCAGTCCAACTCCTGACAGGCACTCCTGGGTCCTAATGCTTGCCTGGTGCCGTCATTGGTGACAGGCGCGTCTGGGTCCTAGTGCTCGCCTGCCTGTACGTTTTGTCAGGACTCTACGCATGTGCGGATTCGATCGCCGCAGCGATCTTCCCATTCCGACACTAATCTTCCCTCCTAAAATGCAATTCCTGCCTCCATGCTGCCAAGCAAATCTTCTTTGTCACCCTTATTAATACTCTGTCATCCAGTCCTCATCGGCTCTTCTCTACTGTTAACTCTTTTCTTTGTCCCCCACCACCTCCACCCACTAACTCACTCACTGCCCAAGAGATTGTCAATCACTTTAAAAACAAGATTGGTGCAATTCATGTGTACGTCTCCACTGTACAAATATCCTCCCCACTTAACATACCAACTTGCACCGGCCAGGGGTCAGGATGCCCTTCCTGGTTTCTTGCACTGGGGCCCTGCAGGTTCTAGTTATGCCTATGATGAGAGGATTTTTTTTTTTTTAATGTAGGGCTATTCTTAACCTGTTCCCACCTGGCCAATGGCAAAATGACTCAGATATGGTAAGATACCGCTTAGTGAATTGTCCGCTGGGTTTCAAAGTTTGAGGTTTAAATTTCTTTAGGTTTGAATGTTGGACTACGAACCGAACATGGGGGGTGTTCGGCCCATCAATATATATCATAGTTTGTGGACTTTATTTTCACCAAAGAAATGTAGCAGAATACACTTTGGACAAAATTTATGAAGAACAATTATTTATTTGCAAAATTGTATAACAAAAACGAAGAAAAACAGGTTTTGTTTTTCTTTTAAATATTTTCGGGCTTTTTTTGTTAATTTAGCAAAAAATAAAAACCCCAGTGGTGAATAAATAACACCAAAAGAAATCTCTAGTTGTGTGAACAAAATGATAAAAACTTAGTTTGGATCCAGCGTTGCATGACTGCGCAATTGTCATTCAAAGTATGAGAGAAGGAATCATATCGGAGTCCTAGTTTTGTTGTTTTGTTTTGCTTCTGGGGGATCCTGCCTCCAGTAGTGATTCTTCCTTCTTCCTTCCGATTTGACCCTCTGGTTTGCACCTCTCCTGCAATCGGCACAGGGGTGGCAATCCTAGGTCCTGGCATGGAGCCTCTACAGGAGCCAACTCCACCTTCCCCTGGAGCTCTCCAACCTCCTCCCAGCATCCCTGCACATTCCATGCAGGTAATAGGTCCCGCTAAATCTTGCAGCTGTTTCTTTTCTTGACATCTTTTTTTAAGTCTAAGAGGATCCCTTTAATAAAGTCCTATGTGGGTTCTGTTACTAGAGGATCCCTTTAATATGATTATTATTATTATTATACAGTATTTATAAAGCGCCAATAGTTCGCTCAGCACTGTACATTACAAAGGGGGACAGAACATGTGACAGAACAATGCCAATACAATGCAAAACATGAGGGGATCGAGGGCCCTGCTCTTTCGAGCTTACAATCTAGGAGGGAGGGGATGGTGGCACAGGAGGAGATAGCTGTGGGGGAAGGAGTGGTAGGAAGAGTGGAGGAGGTCGGTCAAGTTAGCAGGGGGTAGGGTAGGCTTCCCTGAAGAGATGGGTTTTCAGGGTGTGCCTAAAGGAGAGGAGAGTAGGTGATAATCTGATGGGTTGGGGCAGGGAGTTCCAGAGGATGGGTGACACCCTGGAGAAGTCCTGGAGGCGGGCATGGGAGGAGGAGACCAGGGAACTAGAGAGAAGGAGGTCTTCTGAGGAGCGGAGTGTGCATGCTGGGCGGTACTTGGATATTAGGTCGGTGATGTAGTTTGGGGCAGTATGGTGGACAGCTTTGTACGTCAGTGTTAGGATTTTGAATTTGATCCGTTGCGCAATCGGAAGCCAGTGGAGGGATTGGCAGAGGGGGGTGGCGGAAACGGAGCGGTTGGAAAGGTGAATGAGTCTGGCAGCCGTATTCAGGATCGACTGAAGCGGGGATAGCCAGCGGCGAGGCAGGCCAGTGAGGAGGGAGTTGCAGTAGTCGAGTCGTGATATGATGAGGGAGTTGATGAGCTGTTTAGTGGTTTCTGGGGTTAGGAACGTGCGGATTTTGGCGATGTTGCGGAGGTGGAGTCTGCACGAGTTTGTTAAAGATTGGACTTGGGGCTGGAAGGATAGGTTGGAGTCCAGAATGACACCAAGTACTCTGGCCTGCGGGGCGGGTTTGATGGTGGCGTTGTTGGATGTGACGGAGAAGTCAGTGGGGGGTGGTGTCCGGGCTGGGGGGAAGACAAGAAACTCGGTTTTGGAGAGGTTCAGTTTAAGGAAGTGGAGAGACATCCAGTCTGATATGTCGCTCAGTAGGTGTGTGATTCGGGCAGAGACCGAGGGGGTGAGGTGGGGGGTCGAGAGATAGATTTGTGTGTCGTCGGCATAGAGGTGGTAGTTGAAGCCGTGAGAGTGTATGAGTTGGCCAAGGGAGGAGGTGTAGATGGAGAAGAGAAGGGGCCCGAGGACAGAGCCTTGAGGGACCCCAACAGAGAGGGGGAGTGAGGGGGAGGTGGTAGCATTATAGGTAACGCTGAAGGAGCGTTGTGACAGGTAGGATGAGAGCCAGGAGAGAGCAGAATCTCTGAGGCCGAGGGAGTGTAGTTTTTTGAGAAGGAGGGGGTGGTCAACTGTGTCAAAGGCCGCAGAGAGGTCAAGGAGTAGGAGCACTGAATAGTGGCCATTAGCTTTGGCGGTTAGCAGGTCGTTGGAGAGTTTGAGTAAGGTAGTTTCGGTGGAGTGTAGGGGACGGAAGCCGGACTGTAGGGGATCGAGGAGGTGGTTGTCGTTCAGGTGAGAGCATAGGCGGGTGTAGACTATGTGCTCGAGGAGTTTAGATGTAAATGGGAGCAGGGAGATGGGTCTGAGGTTGTTCGGGTCATTGGGGTCCAGGTAGGGCTTTTTAAGTATGGGGGTGATGTGTGCATGCTTCAGAGGGGAGGGGAAAGTGCCAGAGGAGAGGGAGAGATTGAAGATGTGGGTGAGGGAGCATAGGATGGAGGGGGAGGGAGGTCGTAGGAATTGTGAGGGGATAGGGTTGAGGGGGCAGGTGGTGAGGCGGGCATCAGAGAGGATCTTGGAGACTTCCTCGATGGTAGTAAGGTCAAAGGTGTGGAGTGTTGGGGGAGCTTCAGTATGAGGAATGTAGGGTGGGGTGGAAGTGGAGGTCAGAGCAGTGGTGGGGCCGTGGGAGAGGGGTGATGAGGGGGTAGCTGAGTGAGGGGGAACGGGGTTGGAGGGAATTTGAGCAGTGACGAAGTCCCTGCGGGTAAAGTCGAGGGGGAGGGGGGATGAGGGGGTAGCTGTGTGAGAGGGGACGGGTTGAGAGGGCGTGTGAGTTGCGGCAATGTCCTTGCGAATTAAATCCTAATAAAGTCCTATGTGGGTTCTGTTACTAGAGGATCCCTTTAATAAAGTCCTATGTGGGTTCTGTTACTAGAGGATCCCTTTAATAAAGTCCTATGTGGGTTCTGTTACTAGAGGATCCCTTTAATAAAGTCCTATGTGGGTTCTGTTACTAGAGGATCCCTTTAATAAAGTCCTATGTGGGTTCTGTTACTAGAGGATTCTTTTTTTTAACGCAAGGAATATTCCTCCTAACACTAACCCGAAGTCCTGGCTTTGTTTTGCTCCTGGGGGATCCTGCCTCCAATAGGGATTTTTTCTTCTTCCCTCCTGTCTGTCTAACCCTCTGGTTTGCACCAAGTCCTGCGACCCGCACAGAGATGGAAATCCTTGGTCCTGGTATGGAGCCTCTGCCAGAGCCAACTCCTCCTTCCTCTGGAGCTCTCCAACCTCCTCCCAGCATCCTGCACATATAGCCAGTGGTGTATTTAGGTTTTGTGCTGCCCTGGGCAACACAAAAATAGGCACCCCCCACAGAGAGGGCATGACATTGCCCAACACCCCTGCCTCCCACCCAAGAGAGCCTTCCACTACCACTGCCCCCCATACACCAGCCACCATCCTCCATGGTGAGAGTGAGACACCAATCCTCTAACACGAGGATTGTCGGGATGATAATAAAATATATAAAACCCAAAACTGAAATGGTTCTCAGTCACTCCACCCTGACAACATTTACAAATATTGATGACATCTCATATATGTGTCACATACAAAAATATAAATCCAGTAAATAGATCTGTGATATGATGCCGGGTGACAGGTCCTCTTTATACAGACATTAGGGATCTATTACCCCTCCTCCAGCACAGCCTAGAGGAGAACCTGAGCTAAAGCCAATCACAGTGCAGTGAATTTAGCAACACAGAAGGGGCTGTGCATGGAGACCAATCAGCTTCTATTTTCAGAAGCTTTTTTTAAGCTTTGACTATGTAAGAAAGATGCTGATTGGTTGACATTTACAGACGTTCCTGAGTTGTAGAATTCCTCTCACATAATTTGGTCATTGCTGATAGGACAAAAATGCCTGGGGGAAAAACAACAACCAATCAAAGACAGGAAGTGGGGCGGGACCGAGAAGTGACTCATAGCTCGGCTCCTCCCCGGATGATATCCCGGAAGTCCAAACAGTAAACCGAGGCCTATAGAGGGCGGGAGGAGAGGAGATGGAGCGGAGGAAGGCCGGAGTCGTGAGGGGAGCCCAGCGAGGGGAGAGCGCCATCCCCCGGCCGGCCACCCCCTTCATAAACTTCCCGGTGAGTCCTCCTCCCCCTCCCTGTGTACATATGTTATTACTGAGCCCGGACACCGCCGTGTATACACCCCCCTCCCCCCCTGTATACACACCACACCCTCCCCCCTGTATATACACCACACCCCTGCCTTATAGTGAGCGCTCATCTACACTGCCTGAATCGACCTCACCTTCCTGTCAATAACTCCCCCCCCCCCCCCCACTCGCCGTATATACCTGTCCCCCCCTCCTCTGTACAGGCCGTATATACCTGTCCCCCCCTCCTCTGTACAGGCCGTATATATCTGTTCTCCCCCCCTCTGTACAGGCCGTATATACCTGTCCCCCCCCCCCCCTCTCCGGCTGTATATACCTGTCCTCCCCCCCCCTCCGGCTGTATATACCTGTCCTCCCCCCCCCTCCGGCCGTATATACCTGTCCGCCCCCCCCTCCGGCCGTATATACCTGTCCCCCCCCCCTCCGGCCGTATATACCTGTCCCCCCCCCTCCGGCCGTATATACCTGTCCCCCCCCCTCCGGCCGTATATACCTGTCCCCCCCCCCCCCTCCGGCCGTATATACCTGTCCCCCCCCCCCCCCTCCGGCCGTATATACCTGTCCCGTCCCCCCCCTCCGGCCGTATATACCTGTCCCCCCCCCCTCCGGCCGTATATACCTGTCCCCCCCCCCTCCGGCCGTATATACCTGTCCCCCCCCCCCTCCGGCCGTATATACCTGTCCCCCCCCCCCCCCCTCCGGCCGTATATACCTGTCCCCCCCCGGCCGTATATACCTGTCTCCCCCTCCGGCCGTATATACCTGTCTCCCCCCCCCCCCCCTCCGGCCGTATATACCTGTCTCCCCCCCCCCCCTCCGGCCGTATATACCTGTCCCCCCCCCCCCCCCCTCCGGCCGTATATACCTGTCCCCCCCCTCCGGCCGTATATACCTGTCCCCCCCCCCCCCCTCCGGCCGTATATACCTGTCTCTCCCCCCCCCCCACCTCCGGCGGTATATACCCGCCCCCCCCCCTCCGGCCGTATATACCCGTTCCCCCCCCCCCCCCCTCCGGCTGTATATACCTGTCGTCGTCCCCCCCCCGGCCGTTTATACCTGAACCCCCGCCTCCAGCCGTATATACCTTCCCCCCCCCCCCTCTCCACTGTCCGTATATGCACCCCACCTTCGCCGCTGGCCGTATATACCTCCCCCCCCCACTCCGCTGGCCGTATATACCTCCCCCCCCACTCCGCTGGCCGTATATACCTCCCCCCCCTTCTCCGCTGGCCGTATATACCTACCCCCTTCTCCGCTGGCCGTATATACCTCCCCCCCCTTTTCCGCTGGCCGTATATACCTCCCCCCCCTTCTCCGCTGGCCGTGTATACCCCCCCCTTTTCCGCTGGCCGTGTATACCCCCCCCTTTTCCGCTGGCCGTGTATACCCCCCCCCCTTCTCCGCTGGCCGTGTATACCCCCCCCCCTTCTCCGCTGGCCGTGTATACCCCCCCCCCCCCTTCTCCGCTGGCCGTGTATACCCCCCCTTCTCCGCTGGCCGTGTATACCCCCCCTTCTCCGCTGGCCGTGTATACCCCCCCTTCTCCGCTGGCCGTGTATACCCCCCCCCTTCTCCGCTGGCCGTGTATACCCCCCCTTCTCCGCTGGCCGTGTATACCCCCCCTTCTCCGCTGGCCGTGTATACCCCCCCCCTTCTCCGCTGGCCGTGTATACCCCCCCCCTTCTCCGCTGGCCGTGTATACCCCCCCCCCTTCTCCGCTGGCCGTGTATACCCCCCCCCCTTCTCCGCTGGCCGTGTATACCCCCCCCCCTTCTCCGCTGGCCGTGTATACCCCCCCCTTTTCCGCTGGCCGTGTATACCCCCCCCTTTTCCGCTGGCCGTGTATACCCCCCCCTTTTCCGCTGGCCGTGTATACCCCCCCCTTTTCCGCTGGCCGTGTATACCCCCCCCTTTTCCGCTGGCCGTGTATACCCCCCCTTCTCCGCTGGCCGTGTATACCCCCCCTTCTCCGCTGGCCGTGTATACCCCCCCTTCTCCGCTGGCCGTGTATACCCCCCCCTTCTCCGCTGGCCGTGTATACCCCCCCTTCTCCGCTGGCCGTGTATACCCCCCCTTCTCCGCTGGCCGTGTATACCCCCCCTTCTCCGCTGGCCGTGTATACCCCCCCTTCTCCGCTGGCCGTGTATACCCCCCCTTCTCCGCTGGCCGTGTATACCCCCCCTTCTCCGCTGGCCGTGTATACCCCCTTCTCCGCTGGCCGTGTATACCCCCCCTTCTCCGCTGGCCGTGTATACCCCCCCCCTTCTCCGCTGGCCGTGTATACCCCCCCCCCTTCTCCGCTGGCCGTGTATACCCCCCCCCCTTCTCCGCTGGCCGTGTATACCCCCCCCCCCTTCTCCGCTGGCCGTGTATACCCCCCCCTTCTCCGCTGGCCGTGTATACCCCCCCCTTCTCCGCTGGCCGTGTATACCCCCCCCTTCTCCGCTGGCCGTGTATACCCCCCCCCTTCTCCGCTGGCCGTGTATACCCCCCCCCCCTTCTCCGCTGGCCGTGTATACCCCCCCCTTTTCCGCTGGCCGTGTATACCCCCCCCCCTTTTCCGGTGGCCGTGTATACCCCCCCCCTTCTCCGCTGGCCGTGTATACCCCCCCCTTCTCCGCTGGCCGTGTATACCCCCCCCTTCTCCGCTGGCCGTATATACCCCCCCCTTCTCCGCTGGCCGTGTATACCCCCCCCCTTCTCCGCTGGCCGTGTTAACCCCCCCCCCTTCTCCGCTGGCCGTGTTAACCCCCCCCCCTTCTCCGCTGGCCGTGTTAACCCCCCCCCCTTCTCCGCTGGCCGTGTTAACCCCCCCCCCTTCTCCGCTGGCCGTGTTAACCCCCCCCCCTTCTCCGCTGGCCGTGTATACCCCCCCCCTTCTCCGCTGGCCGTGTATACCCCCCCCCTTCTCCGCTGGCCGTGTATACCCCCCCCTTCTCCGCTGGCCGTGTATAGCCCCCCCTTCTCCGCTGGCCGTGTATACCCCCCCCTTCTCCGTTGGCCGTGTATACCCCCCCTTCTCCGTTGGCCGTGTATACCCCCCCTTCTCCGCTGGCCGTGTATACCCCCCCCCCTTCTCCGCTGGCCGTGTATACCCCCCCCCCTTCTCCGCTGGCCGTGTATACCCCCCCCCCCCTTCTCCGCTGGCCGTGTATACCCCCCCCCCCCTTCTCCGCTGGCCGTGTATACCCCCCCCCTTCTCCGCTGGCCGTGTATACCCCCCCCTTCTCCGCTGGCCGTGTATACCCCCCCCTTCTCCGCTGGCCGTGTATACCCCCCCCTTCTCCGCTGGCCGTGTATACCCCCCCCTTCTCCGCTGGCCGTGTATACCCCCCCCTTCTCCGCTGGCCGTGTATACCCCCCCCCCCCCCTCCACTGGCTGTTTATACTCCCTTTTCCTCCCTGCCCATAAATCCCATTTACACCCCCCTCCTCTCCACTCACCGTATTTATCCCCCTTTTGCACTGACCATATATATCCCCCTACTGAATTGGCCATATTTATCCCCCCCCTCCACTGTCCTTATATACCACCCCCCTCTTCTCCCGTAGGAACACCTGTGCATCCCCATGTGGGTGAGCAGAGCTCTCACACGGATGTACACTGTAGTACGCCCCATATGAAGGCGGCCTTATGGTGCCATTTTGAGTAGTTGGTGATTGGTTACGGAAAAGGGCAACTTTTTGCTTTATTTCTCCTGCATATATGAGACACATCTGGATCTGTCTGTAACAGTGATGTTTTCCTGCTTTTCCTGCAGTTTTTGCCTGGACACCCTCAGCTGACCGAGAGAGTAAGAAAGCGCCTGTACTATGGCTGGGAAGCCGAGTGCCCCATGGAGAACCTGTCCAGCCCTGTGGCCGGTGAGTGCCATTTATACTAATATACTTAGGCCGGTGAGTGCCATTTATACTACTATACTTAGGCCGGTGAGTGCCATTTATACTACTATACTTAGGCCGGTGAATGCCATTTATACTACTATACTTAGGCCGGTGAATGCCATTTATACTACTATACTTAGGCCGGTGAGTGCCATTTATACTACTATACTTAGGCCGGTGAGTGCCATTTGTACTACTATACTTAGGCCGGTGAGTGCCATTTGTACTACTATACTTGGGCCGGTGAGTGCCATTTGTACTACTATACTTGGGCTGGTGAGTGCCATTTGTACTACTATACTTGGGCTGGTGAGTGCCATTTGTACTACTATACTTGGGCTGGTGAGTGCCATTTGTACTACTATACTTGGGCCGGTGAGTGCCATTTGTACTACTATAGTTAGGCCGGTGAGTGCCATTTGTACTACTATACTTAGGCTGGTGAGTGCCATTTGTACTACTATACTTAGGCCGGTGAGTGCCATTTGTACTACTATACTTGGGCTGGTGAGTGCCATTTGTACTACTATACTTGGGCCGGTGAGTGCCATTTGTACTACTATACTTAGGCTGGTGAGTGCCATTTGTACTACTATAGTTAGGGCGGTCAGTGCCATTTGTACTACTATAGTTAGGCCGGTGAGTGCCATTTGTACTACTATAGTTAGGGCGGTCAGTGCCATTTGTACTACTATAGTTAGGCCGGTGAGTGCCATTTGTACTACTATACTTAGGCCGGTGAGTGCCATTTGTACTACTATACTTAGGCCGGTGAGTGCCATTTGTACTACTATACTTAGGCCGGTGAGCGCTATTTGCACTTTTATACTTAGGCCGGTGAGTGCCATTTATATATTTAGGCTGGTGAGGGTTTAACCACTTCCAGTCCGGACACTTTCACCCCCTTCCTGCCCAGGCCAATTTTCAGCTTTCAGCGCTATCACACTTTGAATGACAATTGCGTGGTCATGCAACACTGTACCCATATCAATTTGCTTTTTTTTGAGACCGAGATAAAGCTTTATTTTGGTGGTATTTATTCACCACTGGGATTTTTATTTTTTTGCTATATAAATGAAAAAGTCCAAAAATTTTGAAAAAAAGTGTTTTTCTTATAAAATTTTGCAAATAAATAGTATTTCATCATAAATCTTGGCCAAAATGTATTCTATCTTTTTAGTAAAAAACAAAAATAACCCAAATTAGTTTAGAACCAAAAATTATAATTTTTAAACTTTTTTTACATTTTTATTTAATTTTTTATATATATATATATTTTTTTTTACATACTGTCACCCTAGCAGTGCAGTGTTACCATGGTGACACTGTACTGCTTGTGGGGGGTGATGAAGATGTTTTTTTTTTTTTCTTTCTCACTGATTGCTTTTACACCCATAAAGGCTGTAAAAGCAATCATTTCTCCTTCTCTCTGGCTGCATTCTTGCAGCCATTGAGAACTACTGTGTGAGCTGTGATTGGTCACAGCTTGTCACATGGTACAACACTGTTGTGAATAGCCCTGTACCATGTGACCTCTGTGATCATTCACAGATTTCACACGTAGTAAGCAATGATGTGAAAAGTGACATCTTGCTTACTACTCTTCATGTGATCGGGACCTCGCACAGAGGTACCGTGCGACGATCGGTGATCCACTGTGTCCGGGGGACACAGCGGGCACTGGATCACAGTGCTGCACGCTCCCAGGGAGCGTGCACAAGCAGAGGGATGGGAAGGCCATTTATAAACGGCCACCCAACCCTGCACTGCCACCGTTAAAGGACAATTCATCCCAGGTGGCTCAGGTGGGCCATTCCTGTGGTGGTGGAAGGAAAGAAATTTGCTTGATTCCCCCATCAACACAGTCCGTGTTGGTGGGGGAATCCCTCCCACAGAGCTATTGTGTTCTGCTGGTGGAGAACCTTCTCTGCTGGCTGAACACAGTGATTAGTGTTGCTGGATTTAGCCGGCGGCAATCATCATTCAGGCAAAACACAACAGGCTGGTTGTACACAAGTTGATCAAAAATGAATGCAGCTCTATAATCATTATTAACCACTTGCCCTCCAGAGGATTTCCCCCCTTCCTGACCAGGATATTTTTTTGTGACACGTTACTTTAACTGACAATTGCACGGTCATGCAATGATGTACATAAATGAAATGGATGTCCTTTTTCCCCACAAATAGAGCTTTATTTCTGTGGTATTTGATCACCTGTGCGTTTTTTTAATTTTTCTTGCGCTATAAACATAAAAAGACTCAATTTTGGGGAAAAAAAACAATATTTTTGACTTTTTGCTATAAAACATATCCAGTAAAAAAAAAATTTAAAAATGAAATTTAGACCAATATGTATCCTGCTCCATGTCTTTGCTGAAAAAAAAATTCCAATACGTGTAAATTAATTAGCTTACATTAAAGTTATGGCGTTTACAAACGGCGACATATATATATATATATATATATATACTGAAATTTTTTTTTTTTTTGTAATACTAGTAATGGCGGCGATCAGTGACTTATAGCAGGACTACGGTGAACATTCTGACTCTCGGGGGGACTGACTAACTGCCACTGACATCTCCAGTGACACTAATACAGTGATCAGTGCTAATAAAAAGCACGGACACTGTACTAATGACACTAGGCAAGAAGGGTTTAACATGAGGGGTGAACAAAGGGTTAACTGTGTGCTGTGTTTTACATTGAAGATATGCTGCTTTGTATTTCTCTTCTGTGCAGAGAAATATTATTATTATTATACAGTATTTATAAAGCGCCAATAGTTCGCTCAGCGCTGTACATTACAAAGGGGGACAGAACATGTGACAGAACAATAGCAATACAATGCAAAACATGAGGGGATCGAGGGCCCTGCTCTTTCGAGCTTACAATCTAGGAGGGGGGGAAATACAAAGCAGCATGTCCTTTCTGACAGGGAAGAGATCTGTGTCGTTTACACACAGGTCTCTCCCCTCTCAGCTTTCCCCGACGATCACCGAGTGCCGGCGGGGAATAGCTGGCCGGGACCCAGCGATTGGCAACTCGAGCCGCCAATGGCGGCACGGGTAGGCCCCTACCCGGTAAATTAAAGTCACGTACACATGTTATTTTGCGCAGCCCTGCCGCCCCGTAGCAGTACTTCTACTATAGGGCGGCGGGCAAGCGGTTAAGTGTAATACAAGCCGTGTAAGTACCTGAATGTGACCGGATATCTTTGCAATCCCTGTACAGCAGGGCCAGTATGAGATGAAGAACAAGGAGTCAGCACAAGGAGTCCAATCAGTTCCTAAGCTGACAAGCAACATTCTGATAGAAGTATAAAGCAGAGTGACGGAGAGATGAGGTCATCAGTCAGCTGCCTCTCAAAGGCTGAGGGCTGCTCCAGGATGACCTAGGCTCAGAGGAAGTGGGTTGAGTAAATTACAGTGGCAGCTGCTTTTTTTTTTTTTTTTTTGTCTTATAGTGTTTGGCTGGAGTTCTGCTTTAACTGCTCCTTACTGCCGTACATATACTTGTCTTTGTAGGTAAGCGGTTATACCGGGATCATGGTTGAGGCTACAACCATGATCCCGTTATCATTGTTTAGGCCCAGCGATTCTCTTTCACGTAAAAGTAATTGGAGCTCCTAAGGCTGGCCATACATTATGCAAATTTTTTTGTGTACGGTTTTCCTTTAGATTTACCAAAACCATATCATATTCGGTCAAACCTAAACATTTTTCATTTGTATGCAATCAGGCACTACATAGTTGAAGGTAAATCTAAAAGAAATTGAATAAGAAAATTGTATAATGTATGGCCAGCTTAAGCAGCCACTGGACTACTTTTGCGTGTGGTGGAGGGGTACCACCTCCCTCCCACTGCCGCCTTGATCAGGCTTTCCCAAGCAATTGGGAAGCCTGATAAGGATGCAACCGGCAGCATCCCACTCCCAGCACATGGTGACAGGGACTGAAGTTATTCTTCCCACTGTGTGACATCAGAAAAGCGCCAAAATCGTCATCAGTTTTGAGTCCTTGTTTGCTGGCCAGTTACCAGTGACATTTTTTTTTTTTGCAATTTTGGGTGCCCTTGAGAAGATTTCCCTTCACTGCCTGTCCTATGAGCAAAACCGGAAGTGAGAGGAAATCCCTCCAAGGAGAGCAAATCCCTTTTTGCCACCAGAACTAGTGTCCCCATTGGAAGATTTCCTCTCTATTCCTGTTCTAGGGACAACCCTTAAATCTGGTGTTTTCTTTTATAGAATAAAGTGCAGCGCTATATAACTTGAAATAAAGTGATCGTTCGTCCAGTTAGCAATAAATAAATAGCAATAATTAGATGATCAATATCTTAAAAATGAAGGTGACAGTCTGTGCAGATATAAAATCTCAGTAAAAAAATCCAGTGGTGGTGCTCCGAATAGTGTAGTAAAATTGCGCACTCACCAGATGCGTAATATAAATACGTATTATATGAGCCAGTAGAGGACTCCTTTATGGGTCTGGTCTGAGACAGAGATAATTCCCCCTCTAGGTAGGTGGTGGTGTCTGGAGCACACAGGGAAGTATAAGGATCCAGCTGACCAGAGGTCCCTTTAAGGGTTGAATAGGTGCAGATGCCTGTGTACAGGAACTCCCTTGTCTGGAATCTTGGATGGCTGGATCAGGCAGGCTCTATGGATAAATAGCTCCTCAAGGGAGAGTATAAAGAGTACCCATTGTGTAGTATTTAGGAGCATAATTTATTATAAACAAATTTGTAAATTCCAAATAGTAAATAGATACAGAGTTAAAATCAAGCAGCGTTAGGTATTGCAGAGTTTAATTCAAGCAGCATCAGGTAATGGACTGACCGTCCAGTAAGAAAGATGGCCGCCTGGCCTCCACATGGCCAATATGCCGTGACATCACGCCGCCGGAGCCACGTGGAGGCCCGGCGGCCATCTTTCTTACTGGACAGTCAGTCCATTACCTGATGCTGCTTGAATTGAACTCTACAATACCTAACACTGCCTGATTTTAACTCAACCTTCAGTGTGCAAGAGGCCTAAGCAGGACACAGACAGCAATAAAAACCTGACAGATGTTCTAATTCATCTCCACTCTTTGCAAAACGAAAAAAAAAAAATTGCCTTTAGTTACACTTTGAATCAGACTTTAGTTATAATTATTGGAATTTTTTTCTATGCATTTCAGGCACTGTAGTCAGTCAGTCCCATTCCTACCCCTTCCTGGCAAATGGGAAACCATGTCAACATTTTTTAAAATAAACAAAAAGCCCCAGAGGCTGTATGACGCATGCATAGTATGAGCTGTGGAACAGTTTCCTTATGAACAATCACAACCTGTTCTGCAGCTTGTACAGCACGTGTGTGAGATGTCCCTGGAAGGCACTAGTGGCATGGTCTTCTCAGGGGACACCAGTAGAATTGGGGTGACATTACCGAGCGCACTGAGTTTAGGAGGGAAAGGGTCCACTTTAACAAGATTAAGAATACTCCGTAAGCAACAACTGAACTAGAAAAAAAAAGAATGTTCTTTAAAGCAGCTCTGGGCAAATCTCAGCCAGAACTACGAGCCAGCGCTATACAATCTGCATATGACTATACATTTAAGCAACGGATGATGTAATGGCAACTTTGGGAATTCCAGGTAAAACTCCAGACACGAACTTGAGGAAAACAAGCTTTATTAACCAGCTGGTGACCTTGCCAGATTAACGGCTGCAAAAGCTAAGTGCCTTGAAAAAGCATCTTATAGGGTATACATACCAGAAATTGCCTCACAATGCATATACTTCCTCTTTCACTTTCTGTACATTTAAAAGACTTTCTAAGCAGTGCAGAATATGGCCTTCCTAGATGAATTATCTTCAGCTGCAAATAAGGGCTCATGTACACTGCAGCTCCTAAACTCATGTTCAGGAGCTGTTCAGCGTGTTTTCAGCAGCCTCTGAACTCTCCCCAATGTTTTCCTATGTGCCCATGTACACTGTTGTTTACAGGCAGTTGAGTTTACAGTCGTTTTTTTGCGTTTAGGAGTAGATTTTACCGGCGTTTCAAACGCCTGTAAATGCTTGTAAACTCAGTTAACTGCGTTTATAAGCGTTTGCATTTAGAAGCATTTTTTAAGTGTTCCAACTGTTCCATGTCCAGATGCTGTCCAGAGCCTTTTTTCATCATCAGAAATGCATGCAAAGCATTTTCCATGTATTCAAATGGACCCGGTACACCAGCGCAGTCAGTTCCAGGTTTGGCATGAAGGAAATAATGGTAGAACGTGCCGCATTATGCTCATGATGGGATCCATAGTGAATACAACCAGAAAAGACAGGTCATCTCCACACATACTGCTCTCTCTGCTTCTACTCTCTCTATTCTTCTCAAAATGTGTGATATAGTTAATTTTTTACTATTTTTCAGTGCATTCTGGGCATTTAGGAAGGTCTCCTGAGGCTATCTTTTAAAAACGCTTCTAAACGCAAATAAATGTGGTATGCAAACCACTAAACTGATGTTTTTTAACCTACGTTTTCCAGCAGTCAGTTTCCATTGTTCAGAAGAGTTTTCCAAACGCCCCGTGTACATGGAGCCCTTAGGGTGCCAGCTACAGACTGGAACACATTATTTCACAGGAAATAAGGGAGGGGGAAAGTGAGCTGATGACCTTGTTTTGCAAACAGATGCTGTAAGAAATGTTACAACTTAAGGGGAACTCTACAATATTTGGGAGCTGCCACAATGAAGCGGTGTAACGTGCTGCAGCACAACATGAGGATAATAACCGTGCTAAATAAAATACAATTCAGAAGTTTAAATGTGGTGCACCATGACCACACTTTAAAAAAATAGTGGTATGCAGTGGTAGTGACAGGTGTACAGGGGACTAAATTATAGTATGACCATCCTGTGAACCGCAGTGACTTTACAACACAATAAAAGAGGCTACCCAGACAATGCATAGACCACGATGGTCCGTTAAATACAACAGGAAACAATCAGCCGACGGTTACAATGTGCAGGCAGGAGATGGCAATATTTACAACACAGGTAGAAAACTTAACACAAACAGCGCAAAAAAATGACTAATTAATGTGTTACACCCCAAACAAATTTGATCATAACATATATAAATAAAATATAATATTAATAAAATATTAAGAGAACAAAAGTCCCACTCCAAAATAAGTGAAAACAATGTGAAAAAATCCTTAGAAAAACTCAAAAGTCCTCTTTCCAAAGAAGTGTGCTTCCACCAAAAAGAGTGCTCAAACAATATATATCGCACTCACCAGATTATGGTGTAAAAAATGCCTTTTGGGTATTTTCGGGATCCTAGACCCAGTTACTATGCCTCCAGATCTCCACTCCACCAAAGGAAAGCCGGGTAGAAAACTACCATTTGTGAAAATAGCTGGGCAAAAAATGGCACAGACCTGACAATATACTAAAAACAATGGACCGTTGTCTGTCATTTCTGTCTCCCTTTTTCTTTAACTGGTACATGATTGTCTTGGTATGTGATGGTATTTTTTTCCCTCTTCTAACTCCTCCGCTTTCTCTAGGGCCTAGATTGTAATAATGCATTATGTGAAAGAAACTAGTACACTACAGTTTTTTGTTTTTTTTTTTGTTTTTTTTTTAACTAGTTTTTTTTTGGGCAGTAAAGAAAAAAAAAAAAAAGCATTGCAGCCACAATTGAGACTCTCTGGTGATATTTTATTATAACTTAGGGTGAGGCTCTGGGCACAGTCAGGAGGAACAAACTACTAAGCGTTTTCAGCTACAGTCCACCAGCAGGAAGACTGTCATTAATTCTTTCATCAACACCCAGGCTGAGGCACCCCTAGCAGTTATTTCTGAGGACGGGCCACTATATCTACAGACTGGAATGACTGCTGAGGAGCTGGGGCAGGTGAGGAATCCCCGGCTCCCAGGATTGGTAATAGGGGTATTGTTTGGGAACTGATTGCTGCTCACTCACAGAAGAGGCTGACTTGTTTTCTGCCACGGAGCAGAGCAGCTAGTATGTCTTGTTACTTTTTCAGCAGAATGAGAAAAAAAAGTCACCACTTGCAATGCAGGGCTCTCAAAGTTGTGGTGGCCAGTCTAAATATAATATGCAGCGCTATGATGACTATAAAAGGATAATATAATAACAAAAGATGCGCTGTGGAGCGCTCAGGTGTACATAAATAGGTGCATAAGGTGTCTATGAATGATGTTTAAAATGCAAAAGTGACATATTAGATAAAACACCAATAAACTGTAAGCAAAGTCCAAATGTAAATAACAGGTGAATTCTGTGACTCCAGTGATAGTGAATGAGTATGTATTGCACTAACCAGATAACTCAAATGTGCAGTATTTTGCGCTATCAGACCATTCCTGGTTGCCTGGATCTGGAAAGGTGAGGATCAAAGGATCATCTGGCAAGACAGGCAATCTAGATGTCATCACTCTCCAGGTGTCAGGGATACTCATCTATCCAGCAGGTGGGGAAACCACACTCCAAGCAACAGAAATAAACTTACTTCCAGCAGGGGGCCTCTCCCAATTAAATGGAGCACAGAGGAATCCACCTTGAGGGGGGGGCTCGCAATAAACGAGCCCAAGCAAAGAGTTCTGATAATGTAGTATTTATTGGTAAATGGGTAAATCCACAAGAAAAATAAATGCACTCACACCTGCAGTGTTGTGGAGTTAAAGATAGCTGTCGATCTCACATGTGACCTGTGCGGCGTGACGTCACCGGCTGACTAGTCGCCAGAGTTATTTTTTTGCCGTGGGAATTGCCCATCCCTGTTTTATGGTTACATACTTTTATTGAATAAAAAAAGAAAAGAAAAGAAATTTTTCAATTGTGACCTATGCCTATATACAAGTACAAAAAGGAGATCACACCGAGATCAATTCACAATTCAAAAAAGATTTCACCATAAAAGTGACCAGTGACATACAATAGATATTCTGGAATCAAACTTAGAACAGATAAAGTACCAAGAGAAAAGACAAAGGAAAAAATAGTTTATCGGTTGCAACAGCTTTTTAGAATCAGTGATGGTGTGAAAGTTCTCTCCTTGTTTTAAAGATATGTTGAGATTTTACAAAACATTCTATTGATTTTCTGTTCGACACGTGCAGAAAGCAGGGTGGATAAAAATCAATGATTTTTTTTTAAAAAATCGGATTTTTTTTATTTAAATCGGATTTTTTTTATTTAAATCGGATTTTTTTTTAAATAAAATGCTTTTTGAGGAAAATATATTACCATCCAAAGGTTATTCCATCATGAAATAAAGATTAGTTTTTTAATTATGTAGAATAAAGCTGTATATGTTTAATTTTTTTGGTAAAAAAATTCCATGAATCCATTCACAATGTCATGCTCTTCCAGAGGTTTTTGTAAGATTATTGGGCAGTTTCTCTGCCTACAAGATATTATCACAGATGCTCGGTTTACTTTTGCAGTTCTCAAAACTGAATTGGACTCAGCGGAGATCACATGCCTCTTCTTCACAGCAAAAATGTTATAACATGAACAGAGTTAAGAAAAAGACCTTCATCCTAACTTCTACAAACCTATGAATACAGAATCAACCCCTTCAGTGCTACGTTTCAAGAAGTTCAGTGAATAGAATAGAAACAATATTTTTCTGATTGTTTGGAGTGGAATAGATCTGCACAAGAAGAAAGTGAAACTAAGTGTGAGGAGGAAGGGGCCGACAGTCTAAGTTTTCTTAAAATATATATATTTTGTTTAGCCAAATTAGTTACCAAACATGGATGTTTAAGCAAATCCCATATGCTGGAATGTTATTGTTTCAGATGAATAAATCTATTTAAATTGTTATTATTAAGGTAATGATTATTTTTCTCCTTCCTAAGTACAACAGAAAAGTTGTCCAAATATGAATGATTAACCTATTAAACTGGGGATAAAAAAACTAATGAAAAGTTGTTATTCTAAAAATCTTCATCTACTTGCATATTAAAGTTATACCAGCAAGAATTAGTCTTTATGTAGAAAACTAGGATTTACATCAAGCCTTACTGACTAGTGATTTAAATCGTGATTTAAATCAGTTTGATTTAAATCAAATCCACCCTGGCAGAAAGTAATACTGGAAAAATGATGATACATTGGCATGGCAATTTATTGATGACTGTTGATGGTGTCATGCAATTTCCTGTTGTGACAAACAGATTGTATAAGCCTAGGTTCACATATGTGCAGGTGGTGCTGCTGTGGATCCGCACAAAAATCCGTGCAGGCTCACCACCCGCACAGAATAATGCGGACCCGCAGGTGGGTGCCATTAATTCTAATGGCATGCTGCCCGCACTAGAAATCACAACCGTACTGGGAAGCGAGGTTCCTGTGCGGGCTGCGTTTTCAGTAGAAGTGCAGGGACTTCTTCCCTGCGTGTCCCGGGGCACGGGAGTCCATTCAAATGAATGGGCTTTTGTGCCTGCAGGAACGTGGATATGTGAACCAGAGGTAAGAGCTGATGTTTGTAGCAATCCTATGAAACCGTCTACTTTTGAATAGGGTGGGTTAAACCTAAAACTCATGTCGGGCTCCAGCAGGAACAGCAATAAAAAAAACCTGTCAGAAGTATGGAGCCTTCCCTACTCTACTAAAACTGCATTTTATCTGGGTCCTTACAGGAGAGATTTACCATTACTTCCTGTCTGATAGGAAATGTGGAGAAATTTCTCCATTACGAACACCAACGGTAATCCTTATCTGCCAAGAGCATATGTTTACCCAGCCATGTAACTTATTAGGGTTAAGCTGCATCTTGGCGTTTACTAATCTTATCTTTTTCTCTTCTCTTTCACTATGGAAGACATCGCGGTGGAGTTGCTACAGAAAGCTGCTCCCAGCCCCATTCGTCGCCTGCAGAAGAAGTATGCCGTTCATGTATCTAGGTGAGAATTGTATATGTTCGTGTGTCCATGCTGTACTGGGGTAAGCTGCAGTCATGTGATCCACCAGCACCAAGTCCTGATATTGTGGACTGTATACGAAGGCTTGTAATTGTTTTGTTGTGCTTGTTCATCTTATTTCCTTCTAGAAAGTATTTACCGTATTTTTCGCTCCATAAGACGCACCTGACCATAAGACGCACCTAGGTTTTAGAGGTGAAAAACAAGAAAAAAAAAATATTCTGAACCAATGGACTGCAGACACAGTACAGGGGATGACCAGAGACTGCGGACACAGTGCAGGAGATGACCAGAGACTGCGGACACAGTGCAGGAGATGACCAGAGACTGCGGACACAGTGCAGGAGATGACCAGAGACTGCGGACACAGTACAGGAGATGACCGGAGACTGCGGACACAGTACAGGAGATGAGCGGAGACTGCGGACACAGTACAGGAGATGAGCGGAGACTGCGGACACAGTACAGGAGATGAGCGGAGACTGCGGACACAGTACAGGAGATGAGCGGAGACTGCGGACACAGTACAGGAGATGAGCGGAGACTGCGGACACAGTACAGGAGATGAGCGGAGACTGCGGACACAGTACAGGAGATGAGCGGAGACTGCGGACACAGTACAGGAGATGAGCGGAGACTGCGGACACAGTACAGGAGATGAGCGGAGACTGCGGACACAGTACAGGAGATGAGCGGAGACTGCGGACACAGTACAGGAGATGAGCGGAGACTGCGGACACAGTACAGGAGATGACCGGAGACTGCAGACAGTGCAGGGGATGACCGGAGACTGCTGACCTTTGGGGAGGGAGGGGGAGCGGGTACCTGAATTTGACAGGTACCCGCTCCCACTTCCGCGACGTTGTCTTTCCCTCTTCTTTCCGCGCCGGTTTCTGTGACAGCCGGGTGCCCACTGCGCATGCGCGAGAAGCGCTGCGCTTTGTGAATGGCCCGGCGCCTTCTGGGACCTGTCATGTGTCCCAGAAAACACTGGACCATTCACAAAGCGCAGCGCATGCGCAGTGGGCACCCGGCTGTCACAGAAGCCAGCGCGGGAAGACTGTGCAGCGCTGGAGCAAGGAACAGGTAAGGTCCTGCAGGAGAGAACAGCTGAGCGGCCGGCCCGGTATTCTGACATGGTGGCGGCAGAAATACCGGACCGGCCGCTTTATATTCGCTCCATAAGACGCACTGACATTTTCCCCCCTTTTTTGGGGGGAAAAAAGTGCGTGTTATGGAGCGAAAAATACGGTATTTATATTACTTTCGTTTCAGTTATTGTGGTAAGTGTGGATTTTTTTAGGGCAATGAAAAAAATGTTTTATTGTTTGTAAACCATAACAAAACCTTTAGGGCCAGTTCACACAGTGCAGGAACCCCACGTTCATGTGGCGTTTCGCTCACACTCTGCACTTGCAATCTGCGGCGAGTGTCAATGTTAATGACACCCCAAACGCAAGTTGCAAACGTTTGCCTGGACCTAATTGCATAGTACACTTAGTACGATGCAGTCTGGTTGCTGTGCATTTTTTAAAGTAGTGCATGCATTACTTTTGGTGTGGTATGGCACAATTTCAGCCCATTCACAAGACTGTGCTGAAATCGCACTGCACCCAGATTGCAGGTGAATCACACAACGCGTTCCTGTGCAATTCACGGTGTGATAAAAATGTTTTTGATTTAAAATAATATCCGGTAAAGCAGAGTTCCAGCCGTTTTTGTGTTTATTAAAAGTCAGCAGCTACAAAAACTGTAGCTGCTGACATTTAGCCACTTGCCCTCCTCAGGATTTACCCCCCTTCCTGACTAGGCCATTTTTTGCTTTACATTAACTGACAATTGCGCGGTCGTGCAACGCTGCACCCAGATGAAATTTATGTCCTTTTTTTTTCCCACAAATTGAGCTTTCTTTCAGTGGTATTTGATCGCCTGTGCGTTTTTAATTCTTTGCGTTATTAAAAAAAAAATAGACCGACAATTTTGAGAAAAAAAAAACAATATTTTTGACTTTTTGCTATTAAACATGTCCAGTAAAAATTTAAAAAAAAATCAAATTTCATCATAAATTTAGGCCAAAATGTATTCTGCTACATGTCTTTGCTATTACTAGTAATGGCGGCGATCAGCGACTTATAGCGGGACTGCGGCGGGCATTCTGACACTGGGGGGAACTGACTTGGTATCGCTGACAACCACAGTGACACCAATACAGTGATCAGTGCTAAAAAAAGAAAAAAAAAGCACTGACACTTTATCAATGGCACTGGGCAGGAAGGGGTTAACATGAGGGGCGATCAAAGGGTTAACTGTGTGCTGTGAGTGTTTTACTGGGGGGCGGTGTGTTGGTGCTTCACTGTAAACACACTGCTCTGGATGGCTGTGCTGTGTACAGCCATCCAGATCAGTGTGCCCAAGCCAACAGGGAGGACTGTTAGTAAACAAAGCAGCCCTCCTCCCCATCGGAGATCCTCGGTAATCACCGGGTGCCGGCGGGTAATCACCGGCCGCGACCCGGTAATTGACGGCCACGAATGGCGGCTCGCGCGCACCCCCTACCTGGAAACATGAAATCACGTGTATATATACGTGATTTTGCACACCCCTGCTGCCCTGTAGCAGTATATCTATCCCAGGGTCCAGCGCCGTCCCTTCTCTCTTCCATGGCGCCGGCATCTCAGCGGTGGGCACCAGGCTGTGACAACTTGCGGCTTCACAGCCTGGTGACCACTGCACATGTGCAAGTCACGCTGCGCCTCCTGATTGGTCCAGCAGTCTTCTGGGACCTGTGAAAGTTCCTAGGAGACTGCAGGAGGAAGGAGGGGGCCGAACTTCCGACTCACTTTGCTGTCAAAACCAGGTACCCACTCTCCCCTCCCCCGAAAAGGTTCCAAATATGGCAGTGGAGGGGGGAGGAGCCAAACAAGCAGAGTCTCCATTTTTAGGTGGAACTCCGCTTTAAGATTTTAAAAACCTTGTTACTGTGTGCAGTTAGTAACTGATACTAAAATCTTTGCTTAATCGAATCTTGTGCAAATGTGTTTTGCTTACATGAATCTTGTAGTGCTCTGTGTAGTTCTTCCCGATCTGTGATCCAATCAAACTTTCTATTAAAAACATTTGTGTGTCTCTGAACTTGCCAGAAAAGTTGACTATTTCAGGATAGTCCATTTGCTAGCATATAGCCCTGTCCCATTCTGGGAAAGCCTGTGCTGACCCAGCTCCTCTGCTCACCTCCCAAAATGTAGCTGCTAATGGATGGCCACAGGAGAATACTATAGTGTCACTTGAGTGACAGTTCTGAGTCTGCTGGGGCTGTTGACATCATCCAAGATGGTAGCAACCAACAGCAATCTCATGGCTTTTGGATGGTCTACACAAGGGAGGCTTTTACAGGTTAAAAAAAGCTGATCTTATGGGAAGATTGCTGTTATCTGGTGACCGTGTCCCTTTAAATCGTTGCCTTAAACTGACGGTAATGACCATGTTTCTGAAAGCTGTTCTCTGCATTGTAGGGAAGCTTGTATCTCCCCCTGCTCCATGATGCTGGCTTTGGTGTACATAGAAAGACTTCGCCACAGGAACCCGGAGTATTTGCAGCAAATTTCGTCATCCGATCTGTTTCTCATATCCATGGTGAGTGCTGAGGCCCAATCAATGTGATCTTTATCCTCCAGCTTTTCACTCACATAACACATGACACATAAAGTAATGAGGGTGATGCACATGACCAAGTGTGTGATGGCAGCTGTTAGAAATCAATACTCATCTGGTATCAAGCAGATTGCTATGTGCTGAGTAAGGCTGGCCATACATTATACAATTATCTGCAGATTTTCTGCCCAATTTCCTTTAGATTTACCTTCAACTATGTAGTGCAAGGGCCTGCCTAATTGGATACAACAAAGTGTTGTTTAGGTTTGTCCTCCTATTATATGGTTTTTGGTAAATCTAAACCAAAAATCTGCAGATAATTGTATAATGTATGGCCAGCCTAAGAGGTTTTTTTTTGTTTTTTGTTTTTTTTTTTATCTCTTCAGCCCAGTATGTTGCATCTGGGAAGTTTGAGAACATTCCTGGTTAAATACACGTTGATGGCTGAAACTATTTTTATTTAGGTTTGGTTCACATCTGTGCAGGTGGTGCCGCTGCGGATCCACACGAAAATCCGTGCAGCCGCACACAGGAATGCGGACCCGCGGGCGGGTATCATTATCTCTAATGGCACGCCGCCCGCACTGGAAAACGAGGTTCCCATGCGGGCTGCATTTTCAGAAGAAGTGCAGGGACTTCTTCCCTGCTTGTCACAGGCACGGGAGTCCATTCAAATGAATGGCCTCTCGTGCCCACGCAAAACGCGGTCCGCACAACCGCATAGATGTGAACCGGGGCTAACTCTTCAGCCAGTTTCAACACACATACAAAGGGAAGAACACAAGAGAAATAATCTGAAAACAGGTCATCTGCAGCATTGGCATAAATTGCTAGGATAAGGAAGGAGGCAACTTCCCCATAATGTGATGCTAGAGTTACCCACATCTGTTTTGTTTTCGTTTTTTATGAATGTGGAACTTTGCAGAAAACTATGTGCATCTTATTATAGCCACATAAGTAAAAAAAAAAAAAAAAAAATCTAACCTGCATTTGCATTATTTCCCATAATACAAGCGATATTTGCACAAATGTTTACAGTCATTTGAGATGATTGATGTGATTGAACAACCCATAAGGGGCATATATTGTGTAGAATAGTGAGATAACATCAAAAGACTCAGTTGAAAAAACAGAGGTGCCCTACTGATGGTGATCTCCTAGATGCGCTATCGCTGGGTGTGTGTTAGGAGTATCACCGGAAGGGCATTTTTCCTTTAGGGGGAGGAAATAGGACTGAGAGGTGGCAGGTGGGTGTTAACAGTTAGAGAGAAGAAAAGGGGATAGGGGTGCGAAGGTTGGATGGAGAGGGGAAAGAAAAGGGGTGGTTGGGTTTCAGGGTTACTGGTTAGAGTGGGAGGTAGTGGGTTGAGGGTAGTCCTTGATCTCGGGGTATAGGTCTTAGTTATAACCATTTTTGTGAGAGTGGTTTCATGGGGGGTGTTAATCAAAACAGTAAAATAATTAACGAGCACTTGGAGATAAATGGTAAGCCGCTGGCATAAAAGGTACAAACCCCAAACCTTCACACTATAAATGATAACATGCAGCGCTAAAAAGAAGTAATTCATGAATCATAAATCTAATAAAATATAAATAAAAACAAATAAAAAGAGTGGTAGGCTAAAGTGCTTAAAGTGATTAAAATGAAAAACAACGTCCTCAGATGATGGTTCAATTGTCCCAATAAAGAGGTGCAAAGGTGGTCGACTCCGTGCTCAAAGGTGTGTAAATATTATGCACTCACCAGAAAGCGCATTCTGGTGAGTGCATAATATTTACACACCTTTGAGCACGGAGTCGACCACCTTTGCACCTCTTTATTGGGACAATTGAACCATCATCTGAGGACGTTGTTTTTCATTTTAAGCACTTTAGCCTACCACTCTTTTTATTTGTTTTTATTTATATTTTATTAGATTTATGACTCATGAATTACTTCTTTTTAGCGCTCCATATGTTATTATCATTCATGGGGGGTGTTGGCTACTTGATAAAATGAACAAGAAAGTTGGTTTGGTGGGCAGGGAACTAATTACAGCTTAAAAGGTCATTTATGGAAATAAGACACTACACCATTTTATATATATATATAAAAATATATATATATATATATATATATATATATATATATATATATAATTTTTTTGTTTGTTTTTTTTGCTTTAAAAACTCCAGCAATGCACATCCTCCCATCAGTCACAAAGGCAACACTCGACAGAATGATTTGCCCCCCCGACCTGCGCTTGCTACTTCTCTGGCCCCATGTAGCAGTGCTGCAATGACACCGTTGAGCAGTTACCATTTACAGTTAATGATGCCAATAACCTGTCCCTTTGTTATTCAAATGACAGACATAAGGCAATGTCATATGCAGCTGGCAAGGGCTGGACTGCAGATGGATCTTTTTTTTTTTCAGCAGGAGATACCATGACTGGTGAGATGTGTTTTTGTTTTTTGGTTTTTTTGGGGGTTTTTTTGTACAGTGTACATGTTCAGCTGCAGACATACTGTATAATTCTGCACAGCTGTGCACATCATACCAGTGCTTTGGTGTGAACAGTACACATAGAAAACAGTGGTTTTCTGTGTCAGCAAAGATCCGCTTCTTTTTTGGTGGAAAAACACAGTTCTCTGCAGCATCTATGAACCCTTAAACAGGAATCCAGAATGGAGTTTGGTGGGCCAAACTAAAAATGGTTTAGATCAGTGGTTCTCAACCTTCCTAATGCCGCGACCCTTTAATACAGTTCCTCATGTTGTGGTGACCCCCAACCATAAAATTATTTACCCAGTAATTATAATTCATGAGTGTCGTTTTACCTCCAATACTGCTGCTTTCAACACAGTAGCTGCTTTCAACACAGTAGCTGCTTTCAACACAGTAGCTGCTTTCAACACAGTAGCTGCTTTCAACACAGTAGCTGCTTTCAACACAGTAGCTGCTTTCAACACAGTAGCTGCTTTCAACACAGTAGCTGCTTTCAACACAGTAGCTGCTTTCAACACAGTAGCTGCTTTCAACACAGTAGCTGCTTTCAACACAGTAGCTGCTTTCAACACAGTAGCTGCTTTCAACACAGTAGCTGCTTTCAACACAGTAGCTGCTTTCAACACAGTAGCTGCTTTCAACACAGTAGCTGCTTCCAACACAGTAGCTGCTTCCAACACAGTAGCTGCTTCCAACACAGTAGCTGCTTCCAACACAGTAGCTGCTTCCAACACAGTAGCTGCTTCCAACACAGTAGCTGCTTTCTACACAGCAGCTGCTTTTTACACATCAGAAATATGTGTTTTCCGATGGTCTTAGGCGACCCCTGTGAAAGGGTCGTTCGACCCCCAAAGGGGTCGCGACCCACAGGTTGAGAGCCACTGGTTTAGAGGGACAGCACGTCACAAGCTGATCCATTAGCTCAGGGGTCTCCAAACTTTTTTCTTTACAAGGGCCACATCATATATAAAAAAAAAAATGGTTTTATAAGTGAATTAAAACTCAAATGATTGCATAAACACGCTCTAAGAAATAACTGCTGAGTCCCCCCCTTTACATCAGAAGCCCTTCATTAAATCGGGATCCCTATCAGAGTTCATCCTTGCATCTGGGCCACTATCAGGGTCTCCACCGGAAGCCAAGATCAACTGATCTGAATCCTCAGACTATGGATATGCTACTGGCTCTAGCTACGGGCCAACTAAAATCATGTAGCGGGCTGGATATGGATCATATGCCACAGCTGGGAGACCCCTGCACTGGCTGACAGAAATGGAAAGATATGAACAAACATCACAGAGCACAACATCATAATGTAGTAACTTCTTTATAACCACTACCTTTTCCCCATCACCTCATCCACTGTTCATACTCTCAGCTTCTCCGCCCCGCCGTACATCGCTCCACCACCGGCCCCGCTATACACAGCGCCTCTGTATCCTGTCTACTATAGATATTCAGCATGGGCTGCAGCATTTCATCATCTGCTGGAGAACCTGTTCAAAGGGACCCCAGATGGTGACACGTTTGAGACTTTTGGGGTACCTACCCTGAATTGCGATTGGAAGGTGTATGACCCTGACCTTACCTTGGCAGTAGATGACTGCTACCTGATGTAACAGGATAATTTCACATGCGTATTTTTGACGCACTTCTGGTGAGTGCGCATTTTTTTTACCCTAGATTCACCGTGTGGTACACTGGAACCCTGCCCCACGCACTCATTAGGATCTACCGGATCCCCACATTGGGCCCTCATTTATCTTGGGACTTTTTATTCACTCAAGTTCACCTCAGTGTGATCTGATACTTTGTACTTTATTTTATGCTATATTATGCTGTTTTTATTTGTTATTTTAGCGCTGCACCTTTATATGTATGTACTCTGTTGGAAGGTTCATTCTTGGTTACCTTTTTGGTGTTCTAGCAGCTATCTTTTACATCGTTTTGGATAGCGCTCGCATATTACCTCTTTACTATCTTTATAACCACTGCCAGAGCATTTTTTGTTATTTTTCACACATTCAAAAATCTGTGTTTTCTTTTCGGCTAGAAGTTACTTGAAAGCTTCAAACCATCTTCTGAAACAGAGGCCGTGTAGAATAATTAGATGGTTGTTGCAATTTATGTTGCACGTTATTTGTACAAATGCTTATAAATTATTTTTAGGTAAAAATACACTAATTAATTTTAGTGCGCACACTCGATTATAATACCCAGTTTTATATTAAAATCTAAAAAACGTGGTTGCATTGACTAAACGGTAATCATGTCAAGTCTTAAAACTTCGCACCTCTGTGAAATACTACAATACTCAAAATAGGCAATGCATAACACTTTATAGCTTATAAATGTAGTTAATGGCAAATGATAGCCCTAGAATTAAAGTGGTTGTACACCTGAGACATGAAATATGAACAAAGTATATCCCTCTATAGCAGTGGTTCTCAACCTGTGGGTCGCGACCCCTTTGGGGGTCGAATGTCCCTTTCACAGGGGTCGCCTAAAACCATTGGGAAAACACACATTTCCGATGTGTAAAGAGCAGCTACTGTGTCGAAAGCAGCTACTGTGTCGAAAGCAGCTACTGTGTCGAAAGCAGCTACTGTGTCGAAAGCAGCAGTATTGGAGGTAAAACGACACTCATGAATTATAATTACTGGGTAAATAATTTTATGGTTGGGGGTCACCACAACATGAGGAACTGTATTAAAGGGTCACGGCATTAGGAAGGTTGAGAACCACTGCTCTATAGTGTGTACCTGTCTCAATCAAGAGCACTGAGTGTCATTTCTCTGCTATCAGCATGAATCACTTCTGACAGCTTTTCCTGACACCAAGAGATAAAAGATGAGGATGGAGCTCCAGCATACAGCCTGTGATTGATAGCCTCATCTCTGTTCCTGTGTGCTGCGTAAGGAGGCGTGTCCTTTGCCTCCAATCAGCTCTCCTCACTAACTCCAGCTCCCCGTCCCATGCTTTCTGAAAGCTTATACAAGCTGTATAAATTATGTACCTTGAACAGCTGTAGAGAAGAGAGGGCTACAGATAAACAGTTATAACGTATGTAGGAGTTGTTTCATCTCTGTGTAGCACCTGAAGCAAGTCAATTCACTGGGTGTATGTAAGGGTTTACAACCACTTTAATTCTCTCAGTCCAGCATTTGCAGTGATATGGAATCCATGTCGCCACACAAGGTGTGGGGGTGGGGCTTTAAAATTTTATTTTTGTTTTACTTATGTCACTTTTTAGTTTTTAAAAAAATGGCCATCACTACTATCCTAGTGGGGAGAGCACTGTGGAGGAGCAGAAGCATGTGGACTGAGAACGCTGGCTCTTACCTACCTGATCCTCAGGCAGGTAAGAGCCAGCGTTCTCAGTCCACATGCTTCTGCTCCTCCACAGTGCTCTCCCCACTGCTAGACACACCGATTACAAAATCACGAAGCAGAAGTGGCTTTACCTATCATTCATGTATGGAACATCGCTCCTACCACCACCAATCTGCCCAGGTTGTGTATGGATGACAAGTCATCGTTTGGTGAATGTGGCTCCTGGTGATCATGCATTGCATGTTTGGTTACAGATGGTTGCCAGTAAGTATCTGTACGACGAAGGTGAGGAGGAAGAGGTTTTTAATGACGAGTGGGCAGCCGCCGGGAAACTGGACGTCCAGATGGTGAACACTTTGGAGATGAATTTCCTCCGGGCGATCGTAAGTTGTTTCTCGCACTCCTACATCTTGCCTTTCTACATTAGATGAGAGTCGAATGATGTCTATGAGGGTTTTCATTTGTCCAGGTCATGGTGTAGCGAGTCGCAGTCACATCCAACATGGACTTATTTTGTAATGTTGAAGACGTTCCGTAGCTTGTCAAAGTCTAGGTTCACAACTAAGCATTTTGCAGAAACGCACAGCAGTCCATTTAACATGATTTCCTATGGGACACGTTCACATCTCCACATCTTTCACCCGGTGCATTTTTTTTGTAAAGGGTCAGGGGCTTTTTCTACAGGCAAAACGTTGCTTTTTGGTTCAATAGACTTCAATGGAGACGTTGCAGAAATGCATGTAGTGTGTTTTTGATGCGATTTGCATTTTAACCCCTTGGCGCCGGCTCCTCCTGGCCCTTTAAGGGTTTCAGGTGGCGGGGCAAGGTTTTAAGGTCATGTGACCGCCGTGATTCGCCGTCACGGCGGTCACATGATCGGGAAAGATCCCGATCGAAAGAGGAGATTGGGACCTTTCTGTGAGTACTGGACATGTGTCATGGCGGTCACATGATCGAAAAAGGTCCCGATTGAAAGAGGAGATTGGGACCTTTCTGTGAGTACTGGACATGTGTCATGGCGGTCACATGATCGGAAAAGGTCCCGATCGAAAGAGGAGATTGGGACCTTTCTGTGAGTACTGGACATGTGTATTTGTACTGGGAGCGCACAGGGCGAGCGCTCTCAGCACATATGTTTTTCGTAATTGCCCGCAAATGTACAGCCACTCGGCATCCGCATATTTGCGTGCGGCCGGCGCGAAGAGGTTAATATGCCCAGCAACAAGTTGGAAAAATAAAAAACTCGGCAAAAAGCAGTGCAGAAACAGATGAAACGCAAACTGCATAGGTCTGAACCTAACCTAAGCCCCTTTTTAACCCGTTACCATCCAGCTCCTGTAGATCTACTGCAGACGGCTGGAGCCTGCGAACCCGGAAGGAAGACCGGGAGAAGATGGAAGCCCTTTCAGCAGTGACAGCGCACCGCTGGGGTCTCCGTTCCAAGGTTTTTCATAATGTGGTAGTATGCGATGCATGCATACTAATACATTATGCAATTGCCTTGCAGGGGATTTGTTTTTAGTAAAGGTGCGGTTTACTACCTCTTTAAGAGAGGGCATGTCTTGGTAATTATTCATGCCTGAGGGGGTTTGGCTATATGTAGACATTTTAACTTTGCCCTGAATGAACATTTTTATTTTTAACCTGGAATTGGGTTTCAACAAAAATTCCATCAAGATTTACACGTTCTGTTGGATATACACTCTTGATTTTACAAATACGTGTTCAGTATGAGGCGCTTCCATGACTAAGAATTCCTAGAGCACTGTTGGTTTTTCAGGCGCTTATTATTGAACTGAAACCTGTTATGGAGGGGGAGGAGTCACATCCCTGATCCTGTATTGGATAAATTGCACAATAATCTACTGAGCTCTATAACCATACTTTTTTTCATTAGAGGAACCTGAAGCAGGAAAACACATAAAAAGAGGCAAAAGTGCCGCCTACTGGGAGCTTACAAAAAAATAAAAATATTCATTTGCAGTTGGTTGTGTTTACCTGACTGAGGCCCCGTGTGATCTCAGGCAGAATCGCTGTGATTTTGCCCGCTATCCCAAAATGCACAAATCGCACTATGCCTGTTCGGGTGCCATTCATTTTCAATGGGACCAAAACATGGTGTAGTTTTGTTGCAAACTGAATCGCGTGAAGCTTGTCGCTCAAAGAGGAGTAGGAGCTTCTTTTGGGAGTCAAGCTTCGTGTGATTCTCTTTCCTACTATTTATCTCACGACGATGGCGGCAGAACCGCACCACATTTTGAAAATGAATGGCGTCCGAACAGGCGTTGTGCGATTTGTCATTTGTGCAGAATGTTTTGGGATCGTGGACAGAATCGCCATGATTCTGCCCGAGATCACAAGTGCTCAAGTGTGACTGGGGTTTGAAAGAATTAATTTTTTTTTTTTTTTTCGGTTACAACCCCCCTACACATTCGCACTTGAGCACGAGGCTACAAAAATGCTCAAACTTAAAAAAATGAACTGTTCGCTATGGTGCCTGTTTGTGCGATCAGGTGTGAACAGGCACCATAGAGAACTGTTGATTTTTTAAGTTTGAGCAATTTTGGATCGTCAAGCTGCAAATCGCTCAAGTGTGAATGCAGCCTAAAGCAGGCTTCCCAAGAGCTCCTTACATTTTCTATGTGCACACCCTGATAGTAGGAGAAAAGCCACATATGTACGATGCATTGCAGGATGTGGTGTGTGATGACCTGCGTCACCTACTGCATGGGTGGGACTTTGCCACATCAAGTCTGGGTGGGAGGGCAGTGAGGAATTTGCATAACAAAAGGGGCCACCATTAAATTGAATTCCTAAGTAAGCCCAAGTGTGACTGGTTCTCTTTTTTTTTTTTTTTAAGTTTGAGCATTGTTGTAGCTTCTTTCATGACCTGGTCACACTTGAGCACTTGCGATCTCGGGCAGGATCGCGGTGATTCTGTCCGTGACCCCAAAACACTTCACAAATGACAAATCGCACAACGCCTGTTTTTGGACGCCATTCATTTTCAAAATGTGGTGCGGTTCTGCCGCCATCGTCGTACAATGCATTGCACGATGTGGTGTGTGATGACCTGCGTCACCTACTGCATGGGTGGGACTTTGCCACATCAAGTCTGGGTGGGAGGGCAGTCAGGAATTTGCATAACAAAAGGGGCCACCATTAAATTGAATTCCTAAGTAAGCCCAAGTGTGACTGGTTCTCTTTTTTTTTTTTTTTTTAAGTTTGAACATTTTTGTAACTTCTTTCATGACCTGGTCACACTTGAGCACTTGCAATCTCAGGCAGCATCGCTGTGATTCTGTCCGTGATACCAAAACACTGCACAAATGACAAATCGCACGCCGCCTGTTTTTGGACGCCATTCATTTTCAAAATGTGGTGCGATTTAGCCGCCATCGTCGTAGAATTCATTGCACGATGTGTGTGATGACATGTGTCACCTACTGCATGGGTGGGACTTTGCCACATCAAGTCTGGGTGGGAGAGCAGTGAGGAATTTGCATAACAAAAGGGGCTACCATTACATTGAATTCCTAAGTAAGCCCAAGTGTGACTGGTTCTCTTTTTTTTTTTTTTTTTTTTTTTTTAAGTTTGAGCATTTTTGTAGCTTCTTTTATGACCTGGTCACACTTGAGCACTTTCGATCTCAGGCAGCATTGCGGTGATTCTGTCCGTGAGCCCAAAACACTGCACAAATGACAAATCGCACAACGCCTGTTTTTGGACGCCATTCATTTTCAAAACGTGGTGCGGTTCTACCGCCATCGTCGTGAGATAAATTGTGGGAAACCGAGTCACACGAAGCTTAACGCTCAAAAGAAGCTCCTACTCCTCATTGAGCGACAAGCTTTACGAGATGCAGTTTGCAAAGAAACTACACCATGTTTTGGTCCCATTTCAATGGTAAATGATGCTTTCATCTCTTGTGGTATTTTTTTCAGCTATTTCTATTGTGCTAGAAAACTGCCTGATTGTCCTATTTTGTATTACAAAATAATTCAAGAAAATGTATAAAACTGTTTTAGCATGAATGTATGTAAAAACTTTCTTTATATGGAAATACAGGACTGGGGACTGTACACACATCCGGGGGAATTCTTTGAAGTGCTCCGATGGCTGGAGGGCAGGTGGGTATCTTATTCTATGATCAAGGTAGAACTTTGGACAAAACTTTTTTTACAGGTTTTTATTGCTGTGCTGTCTGTATTGCCCCCCCCCCCCCATTGTATTGAAACCCCCCCCCCCCCCCATTGTATTGAACCCCCCCCCCCATTGTATTGCCCAGGTTGATTCCCACTTCCTGTGTGTTTTGGGTTCCCTTGTGTTTGTATTCATCCCGGCTCCTCACCGGCACCATGCTGGAAAGTGTACGTTCTGCAGAAAGATTGCAGGCAAGTTTATTGTAAAGTAGTCCTAAAGGCTGAAGGTTTTTTTTTATTACCTTCATGCCTTCTATGCATAAAGGTAAATAACCTTTTGTGTAGTGGCTCCCCCGGCCCCCCAATCCTCACCTGAGCCCCCTCTGATCCAGCGATGTTCACGATAACCTCGGCTGTTTGGGCCCATTTGCTCCTGCTGCTTTCAATCACAGCCAGTAAGCCAATAAGGAGAGGGGGGGGGGGGGGGGGGGCGAACCACGGCTCTCTGTTTTCTGTGGATGCATAGAGTAGCAGCTCGGGAACCAGTATGCAGCGGTGCCCCCAGGGCCAGCAGCTTTCTCAGTTCGAAGAGGAAGAGCCTGGAGCGCCAGAAGGGGACCCAAAAAGAGGAGGATCGGGACAGCCGTGTGCAAAAACTATGGCACAGAGCAGGTATGTATGTCGTGTTTGTTGTTTTACTAAGCAAAAGAACAAAGTTTTAGTATCGTTTTAATGCTGAAGAGGCGTTGCAATAAAGAACCTGCCTGTTAACAATTTTTTTTTTTTTTTAAATTGCGTTAATCGTTCGGCTTTAAAGCTGATCTGCTGTATACAGTCTTCTCTCTGTATTGAAATTGCATAGTTCAATTTCACTGCACACTGTGAGCTTTTCACAATTTGCATTAGCAGCTGTAACATATCAGAGCCCGCCTCATTTCCTGGCTGCGGGACGTCCAGCTTCACCTAGCTCTTCTCTACAGTCTGGCAGCCCCTGGCCTGCCCCTTTTTCATTCATTTGGATTTCAGTTCTTTCAGACATAGAGGCTGTGCATCATATGCAGGCGTTACCTAGGTCAATCTGCATGCAAGCACAACCTGCCTAGGAATGCCCACTCCTCCAGACTGGCATTCAAGAATTTTGATCATTTCATCAATGAAGGCCCAGCTCACTGCTTGTGTCAAGGTTGAGGATTCTTCAGAGGAGTTCTGAGGCAGGGTGCTGTGATGTTTTCAGGAAGTTATGTACAGCACCCGTATGGCCCTTCCCTCCAGCAATGATTTACCTGCATTGCATAGGGAAGCACGGAGACCCAGTGTATCACTGGATCTAAAATAAGGTAAATAAATCGGAAAGGTATATATAATATAAACATTTCATTTTCGAGGAAGGGGGAGGAACCAAGGAAGGCAATATACGCAGGTTTCATTTATTTATTTCAGGTACTTATACAGCGCCGTCAATTTACGCATATATTGTACATTCACATCAGTCCCTGACCCTCAAGGGGCGTACAATCTAAGGGCCCTAACTCACATCCATACATACACATACTAGGGACAATTTAGACAGGAGCCAATTCACCTACCAGCATGTCTTTGGAGTGTTGGAGGAAACCGGAGTACCCGGAGGAAACCCGCACAGGGAGAACATGCAAACTCCAGGCAGGTGGTGCCGTGTTTGGGATTTGAACCAATGACCCGAGTACTGCCAGGCAGAAATGATAACCATTTAGGTTTAATTTTTTTTAAGCCACACATGGATGGGCTGTCAGGGGCTCAAGGAAAATGATGCTGGAGATACCTTATTTCTGTGGGTTCTTTCTTCAACTGTTTCCTTCTTCTTTTTTTTTTTTTTTCTTATACTGACACTTGTCACGCAGGAATCATAATTTTTTGCCACTGAATGTGTTCACCAATCGGGTATTTGGTGCAGCATGACATGTTGCCTCTATTTTTATAAAGGTGCACTGTTTCTTTAAGCCTCCTGTTTTTACTTGTTATATAGTCAGGCTGCATAACAAATAAATAAGATGGCATTTTTCTTTTTACTTTGTGTATTTTCACTGTGTGCATGTCCTTAGATCTGTAAAGGCTGCCCAGCGCCAGCACAGTGAAGGACTCAACTGCTGCTCAGGTAGCTCTGACTGTCCAGTGTGCGGCTGACAGAGGGCAGCTTTTACAGCACCTAAACCCACACATTTTAAACTTTTTAAATTTGCAGTTTCTTTACTTATTTTGCAGCCTGACTGTATAACAAGTATAAAAACATAAGACTTCAGTTGGGCTTTAACCACTTGCTTCAGAGCTTGTTAAGTGATTTCATTTTTTTCCAGCTGTTCAGCTCTTCAGCCACCTGATCACTTTTGGGTCCTGTGCTTGATTAGCTGCTTTGGAAGGCAGGGGAGACATTGGGGGGATCTAATACAGATCCCCCTATGTTTCCATAAAGAGTATGCACGCATGGCCACGCTGTTTTCAAATCTGACAGAGTACGGGGAAAAGTCTCCCGTTCTATCAGAGGGAAGGGGGTGTGGCTGCGGCTACAGGAACATGTTACATGTTCCACCCTAAAAACAGGTGTAACATGTTCCAAAGGTGAACTTATCCTTTTGAAGAAACCATGCACCTTCATAAGAATAGAGGCTAAATGTTATGCAACATATAAAATGTGGTTTTAATTGGGCTGTAAGTAAAGGTTTGTATGTTTGGATGTAATTGGGCTGTAAGTACAGATTTGTATGTTTGGATGTAATTGGGCTGTAAGTAAAGATCTGTATGTTTGGATGTAATTGGGCTGTAAGCAGGGTGGATTTGATTTAAATCACTAGTCAGTAAGGCTTGATGTAAATCCTAGTTTTCTACATAAAGACTAATTCTTGCTGGTATAACTTTAATATGCAAGTAGATGAAGATTTTTAGAATAACAACTTTTCATATTAGTTTTTTTATCCCCAGTTTAATAGGTTAATCATTCATATTTGGACAACTTTTCTGTTGTACTTAGGAAGGAGAAAAATAATCATTACCTTAATAATAACAATTTAAATAGATTTATTCAACTGAAACAATAACATTCCAGCATATGTGACTTGCTTAAACATCCATGTTTGTTAACTAATTTGGCTAAACAAAATATATATATTTTAAGAAACTTAGACTGTCAGCCCCTTCCTCCTCACACTTAGTTTCACTTTCTTCTTGTGCAGATCTGTTCCACTCCAAACAATCAGAAAAATATTGTTTCTATTCTATTCACTGAACTTCTTGAAACTTAGCAGTGAAGGGGTTGATTCTGTATTCATAGGTTTGTAGAAGTTAGGATGAAGGTCTTTTTCTTAACTCTGTTCATGTTATAACATTTTTGCTGTGAAGAAGAGGCATGTGATCTCCGCTGAATCAAATTCAGTTTTGAGAACTGCAAAAGTAAACCGAGCATCTGTGATAATATCTTGTAGGCAGAGAAACCGCCCAATAATCTTACAAAAACCTCTGGAAGAGCATGACATTGTGAATGGATTCATGGAATTTATTTACCAAAAAAATTAAACATATGCAGCCTTATTCTACATAATTAAAAAACTAATCTTTATTTCATGATGGAATAACCTTTGGATGGTAATATATTTTCCTCAAAAAGCATTTTATTTAAAAAAAATCCGATTTAAATAAAAAAAATCAGATTTATTTTTTTTATTATTTTTTTTTTAAAAATCATTGATTTTTATCCACCCTGGCTGTAAGTAAAGGTCTTTGTTTGGATGTAATTGGGCTGTAAGTAAAGGTCTGTATGTTTTGGATGTAATTGGGCTGTAAGTAAAGGTCTGTATGGTTTGCATGTAATTGGGCTGTAAGTAAAGGTCTGTATGGTTTGCATGTAATTGGGCTGTAAGTAAAGGTCTGTATGTTTGGATGTAATTGGGCTGTAAGTAAAGGTCTGTATGTTTGCATGTAATTGGGCTGTAAGTAAAGGTCTGTATGGTTTGCATGTAATTGAGCTGTAAGTAAAGGTCTGTATGTTTGGATGTAATTGGGCTGTAAGTAAAGGTCTGTATGTTTGCATGTAATTGGGCTGTAAGTAAAGGTCTGTATGTTTGGATTTATATTTCTGTTACCTTGTGTTTATGAAAGCCATAATGCAATCCAATTCCACAACTGCTGAGCCCTTTATACTGTGGGTGGTGTAATCTGGTTGTTTGTCTTCCTATTGCAGGGTTGCAGAGCAGCAAGGTATGAAGCGTGGCTGGTTCACTTACACAGACCTCTTGGTGCTCCTGGAACAGGACCTGTGGCAGAAAGTCTTCAATGATCTCTGCCAGCAAGTTACCAAGGTGAGGAATGTGTTGGATTATAGAAGTGGAATGGTGTCTTACCAAATGGTAAGAGAACTAAAACTGGGGTTGGAGGTTCAACTTCCAGCAGAGCAATGAACCTAAAAACAGCTGAGCTGCAGCTACCCTGAAATTGTTCAACTATTTGCCAAAATCACACGCCAGGCCTCAGGCTCGCCTGCCTCTCCTGGGAGTCTGAATCCAGCAAAAACTGCCTCAAGGTAGGGAGCAGAGGTAAATTGGGAACGCCTGTGCTGTGGTCTCCGTTTGTGTAAAGTTAACCTGGTAGCAGGCATCCAGGAACAATTCAATGAAGAATTCAAATTCAGAACGCACACATCCCGGCCGGCTGTGACCAAGCAAATGGCAAGTCGTGCTCAGTCAAGAGAGACATTAAGGCCCCATTTACACTTCAGTGATTTGTAGCTCGAAGCGCCAAAACCCTTGGAAAAAAACATTAAGCGCAACAGTTGATTTTTTTTTTTTTTTTTTTTTTTCTATATCGGCTAATAAAAACCCACTAAGGCTCAAAATTGAATGAAAACATTGCAAAAATCATTTTTTATCATTTTAAACTGAAAATGTAATCCTGTAGTTAATATATATTCAGAATCTGAAATGGAGAATAAAAATTCTGATTCATTTAAATGTATCAATTCACTTCTCTCCATACAGGCCACTTCCGCAATATCTTTATTAATTCTATCCTATTGGTAACTCTTTCTATACAACTATTCTTCAAAATATCAGCCTGTTTAAAGAATTCATCCAGTGTAGTGCAGTTCTGCCACTCTCTGATTCATTGCCCCTTTATTATCAGGAAGGCACATTAAAAATATTGAACTAGGAGATTTATACCCTTTTTATTATCTTTACCCCTTAGACAACTCCATAACAGAGACCCCAGTGGTCTTACGTTTTGTGAAAACAATAGGGTTGTATGAAATCGGAGAGGTGCCGACCTCACTAGAGAGACCTGTAAAAATTAGAAGCCCTTCACCCTAACCGTGTAAATATGGGGATAATTTAAATAGTTTTCTCAGTCATTTATAAACTTCTGCTTTTTATTAGAGATACATTTAATGGTTTCTTAGAATTTATATTTTTATTGTAGTGTGTTTAAATGTAATATTCCTTGCAATTTTATTGTGATTGTGTCTAGGTTTATTTATGGTCTCTTTCACACAATCGGTCCGATTTTCTCTGCCTCCTAGTTTTTCAGGCGGACCCAATTGGATCCTCCATTCACCTCTGTGGAGCGGCTCATGTAAATGGACTTGTGTTTACAATCACCTACCTCCAGTCCGATCTGGTTCGCTAACAAAAAAAAAATGGAATGGGATCCATTGTTTCCCTTCGTCTAGGCGGATTGGATCGGAGACACTGTCCAGCTACACCTGACACAGCTGTGTCCGTGTTCACTCTGCAGAAACTGAGCAAACACGGACCTCCCACATGGAAGAAAAATATGTTTGAAATCTATTTTAAAAATATTCTTCCCAAATATATTGACATATATTTGAAATGCTACAATTTTGGCCATATTCAATATATTTCAATAAATAAATATATCTGTATCTATATATATCTATATCTATATATATCTCAACCGCATGTTGAAATGTGTTTTTATTACAGAATATATGAAAAATAATTTTAAAAGTACATTTCAAATATACTTTGCCTTTAAAAATACAAATCTACATTTTTGGAATGCATTAATAAATATATGCAAAAATATATGTTGAAATTACTTTTTTATATACTAAAAAAAAAAATCTGAAGAATAGATTTTAAAAATATATATTCTTCAGATTTTTTTTAACATATAAAAAGTCATTTTAACATATTTTTACATATGTTAAAAAAAATCTGAAGAATACATATTTTTAAAATCTATTCTTCAGATTTTTTTTTTTTAGTATATAAAGTAATTTCAACATATATTTTTGCATATATTTATAAATGCATTCCAAAAATGTAGATTTGTATTTTTAAAGACATACAGTATATTTGAAATGTACTTTTAAAAATATTTTTCATATATTTTGTAATAACGTGTGTGTGTTGTATTGTATTGAAATATATTGAATATGGACAACATTATAGTATTTCAAATGTATGTCAATATATTTGGGAAGAATATTTTTAAAATATCTTTTTCTTCCATATGGGCTGCCAGCTCTGCACAGCAGGGGTTGAGAAGACAGATCCCCTGCTGAGCAAAGTGGATTCCTCTCCATGTGAAATTTGCACACGTGTGTTTTGGTAGAGGATTTGGTAATTGGCCACTAAACGCCGCTATTATGTGTTAATGCTGGCAACGAATTGGTTGAAGAGGAGCTCCAGTCTCCCGCCAAAAAAATTAAGTCCGCAGCTATAATCCTGTAGCTGCTGATTTTTAATATAAGGACACTTACCTGTCCAGGGATCTAGCGATGTCCTCACCAGAGCCAATTCTTTAATCTGCTTCAGGTCCAGGAGCTGGCATTTTAACTAAGGCGAGGCAATCCAACCGGAAGAGCAGCTTGCTATGGGGGTACCCGAGCAGGCTCACTCCTGAGCCGCTGCTCTGTGTGTCCATTCACACATGGGTTGTCCCTGCTCCCACTGTCTCCTCATTGGCTCACTGGCTATGATTGACAGTAGGGGGGGCCAGTGACTACTGCTGCTGTCTCAGCCAATGAGGAGACAAACACTCAGGAACAGCCGAGGCTCTCGTGCACATTGCTGGGTTGAGATGGGGCTCAGGAAATTTCTATGGGGGCGCTGCTACACGCAGGAGGTTTTTTACCTTGAGCCTTTACAACCGCTTTAATTTAAATTATTTGCCATACATAATATTTGACCTCCGTAAACGTCTCTTGTCTGGAAACATGCAAAGAAAATGCAAAGAAAAAGGAAATTTTAGATGGTTTATGGAATTGGACTATTGAGTATAAGCTCCTTTTTTTTTCTTTCCCTTTCCAGTTGGCTTGTATCCTTGGCCTGGTCTACTTAACCGGAGTTGCCACTTTATTTGCTTCAGTTGCCGTCTTGCACAAGGCTACCTGGGAGATAAATGGGACAAGGCTGCTTCCTTCAATCACAGAACCAAGCCCAGTTGTGTCGGTGCCTCTGTTTTTTCCAGCTCCAGTTGAAGAAATCCCTGCTCCTCCTACAACCGTTCTTCCATGTTCCCTAGAGGAGGAGAGCACAGAGAGAAAGTCAAGTGTTACAGCTACTGCGCTGTATCTCTGGGGCTCTGTGCTGACTGCACTTACCTACAGGGACTCGGGCGGGACTGAAGGTGAGGAATTACAACCCCCTGGCCGGTACTGCCCTTACTGCTCCAAACCAAAACCACCCAGCGCTGAAAAAAACGCCACACGCTGCACCTCCAACCAGCAACTCGTTCGTGCCTTTCCCGGACTGGATCTCTACAGCTTTCCCGACCCGCTAGTCTGTTCCAACTGCCCAAATTCTTGCACTATAAAATATCCTGAACAACGCCACTCGCCAGGACACGGATCTGAGACTCACCTGTCCAATTCCTTGAAAATTAAAACCTCAATCTGTGCAGACACAAGCCTGGGCAGGCTGAAAACCTTCCTAGTTCCAGGATAGCCAACGTGAGTTTGGCCCCTCTTGATGAAACTTGCAGTAGTCAGGATGGACGGTCATTGTGCGATGCCGCAAAGCAAACTATAATAGATTGTATTTTACACTAGTTATTTCACCAATTTCTGTATTCACACACTTTTCTCTATTCTTATATGACGTAGCTGAAATAGGAAGTATATTTCAGGATGAAGCCGATGGCTTTTAGTAGTAAGAAGTCTGCATTTTTGCAAAATAGCAGGGCAAACCGGAGATCAGCGCACTTTATGTTGCATGTTAGATTGTTTTCATTTTATAGGATTTATTTGAGAAGATATGAACATATATATGGGTGATATTAACCAGAACTAAAATCCCACTTGGAGAGGGAAAAAAAAGCTTTTATAGTTTGTTAGTGATGATTCTTATGTTTAAAGCCCAATTGATTTCTGTCTATATGTGTTCAGTACATGCCAGGTGCATCAAAACTAAAGGTGTGAAGAATGAATAGAAGCCTGTCCCCTACCAGCATGCTGCAGAGAAGGACCCTTGTTCTCTGTGTGGAAGCAGTGGTCTCTCTGCAGAGGCCTGACGACCCCTGCTGAGTTAGAGCTAGATATTTCTTCGTGATCTCTGCAGACTGGAGAGTTGTCTCTCTGCCTCTGTCTCTCTGCCTCTGTCTCTCTGCCTCTGTCTCTCTGCCTCTGTCTCTCTGCCTCTGTCTCTCTGCCTCTGTCTCTCTCTGCCTCTGCCTCTCTCTGCCTCTGCCTCTCTCTGCCTCTGCCTCTCTCTGCCTCTGCCTCTCTCTGCCTCTGCCTCTCTCTGCCTCTGCCTCTCTCTGCCTCTGCCTCTCTCTGCCTCTGCCTCTCTCTGCCTCTGCCTCTCTCTGCCTCTGCCTCTCTCTGCCTCTGCCTCTCTCTGCCTCTGCCTCTCTCTGCCTCTGCCTCTCTCTGCCTCTGCCTCTCTCTGCCTCTGCCTCTCTCTGCCTCTCTCTCTCTGCCTCTCTCTGCCTCTCTCTCTCTCTGCCTCTCTCTGCCTCTCTCTCTCTCTGCCTCTCTCTGCCTCTCTCTCTCTCTGCCTCTCTCTGCCTCTCTCTCTCTCTGCCTCTCTCTCTCTCTCTCTCTCTGCCTCTCTCTCTCTCTCTCTCTCTGCCTCTCTCTCTCTCTCTCTCTGCCTCTCTCTCTCTCTCTCTGCCTCTCTCTCTCTCTCTGCCTCTCTCTCTCTCTCTCTGCCTCTCTCTCTCTCTCTGCCTGCCTCTGCCTGCCTCTGCCTGCCTCTCTCTCTGCCTCTCTCTCTGCCTCTGCCTCTCTCTCTCTGCCTCTCTCTCTCTGCCTCTCTCTCTGCCTCTCTCTCTCTGCCCCCCCCCCTCTCTCTCTCTCTGCCCCCCCCCTCTCTCTCTGCCCCCCCCTCTCTCTCCCTCTCCCTGCCTCTCTCTCTCTGCCTCTCTCTCTCTCTGCCTCTCTCTCTCTCTCTCTCTGCCTCTCTCTCTCTCTCTCTCTGCCCCTCTCTCTCTCTCTGCCTCTCTGCCTCTCTCTCTCTGCCCCCCTCTCTCTCTGCCCCTCTCTCTCTCTGCCCCCCTCTCTCTCTGCCCCCCTCTCTCTCTGCCCCCCTCTCTCTCTGCCCCTCTCTCTCTCTGCCTCTCTCTCTCTCTCTCTGCCTCTCTCTGTCTCTCTCTGCTTCTCTCTGTCTGTGTCTGGCTCTCTCTGTCTCTCTCTGCTTCTCTCTGTCTGTGTCTGGCTCTCTCTGTCTCTCTCTCACAGAAAACAGGGGTCCTGCACTCTGGCAGGGAACAGGCTTCTCTACTCAGCCTTTGCCTGCTTTATAAAGCAAACAAACTTGCAAGCTTTTGCACACTTTGTTGTAATGCACCTGAAATGTATTTAGTTAATTTGAACTGAAAGTTTGGTTCAGTTTTAGTAAAAAATTTTTTAAGGGACCTTTAGACCTTTTTTTACAGCTTGGGGTTATGTTAAAGAACAATTCAACATTTACAAAAATATGTAAAAATGCTTATTGAAATGCAAGACCAGTAAGATGAGGTTCCCGTCCGAAGGGGAGATGTAAATCTGTGGATCACGGACTTTCTGCCCATTCCCGTGTGTTGTCTTTCTTATAAGTTTTATAATATTATCCCCACTGGCAGCCGCTGGTAAATGTCAGTGGAGGTGGTCCACCTGCCTGGGCTGCTGCATGTCTTTAAAAAAAATTCTACATGCCCTAGTTTGACTACGCTATTGTACATTTGGACCCCAGTGCAGTGGAGATAAAATTCAACAATACATTTATTGCAGATATCTGTTCAGTTACTCCTTCAGAAACATAGCGATAAATCTAGGATAGAATTGGCTTGAGGCCCAGGAATTTGCATTGGCATAATAGAAAACACCCATGCCTGTGCCACTTCATACCAAAAAACAAATGCTTATGGCTGCAATGCAGTACCCTTAAATTTAGCCGTTTACTGCAACTTTTTTGCGATTTTTATATTCTCTGGCACTCAAGTCGCATCAAAGTCGTACAGGAACCTTTTTAAAATTGCTGCGACTTTGTGCCAAAGATCCAAACAAATGCCATTGAATACAATGGGATGTGACTTGCCATGCGACTTTGTCCAAACTCACATAGCAAGTTGCATGGAGCCTTACATTGGCAGGTGCCAGTGCTTTTAAAGGCTAAGTTCACCTTTAAAAAAAAATAAATAAAATGCTTTTTTTTTTTGTACATAAAAAAAAGTGCATTTATTGTTTTTCTTAGGAGCCTGTAAAGCAATGCACCAACGAACAGCAGATCACGGTTGCAATGTCAGGCTCCTGCAGACTGTCAGCAGAGCTGCCTAACTATATCGCCGATATTGGTGGGTGGTTACTGAAGTCGAGGAAGGTCAATGAACTACGAGAGCAATGTTAAAATACAACATTTCTACTGGATGATCGTACGGGAGGGGCTGTAGCTCCATGTAAGTTGTCTACGCTTGAGGGCCTAGGGACGTACCGTGAAGAAACAGGAGTGAACTGGTAAACAGATTGCCAACAGAGGGAAAGGAAAAAAGGGGGGGGGTTAAAGCGGAGTTCCACTCACCCTGTCAAAAAAATAAAAGCCAGACGCTACAAAAACTGTAGCTGCTGACTTTTAAAAAAAAAAAAACAGCCACTTACCTGTCCCTCGGTGTGTCCCCCGCAGCCCGTTTCACCGGCCGTCCTGTATTCCAGGCTGGCATCTTCAGTGTGGGCACCTGGCTGTGATAGCTTGCGGCTTCACAGCCGGGTACCCACTGCGCATGCGCGAGTAGCACTGCGCTTCATGAATGGTCCTGTCGTCTTTTGGGGCCTGTCACGTGTCCCAAAAGTCTACAGGGAAGGAGGGAGGACACCTTCCGCTTCCAGTCACCTAGGCGATCGGACCGGAAGTGGGAGCGGGTACCTGTCAAATTCGGGTACCCGCTCCCCCCCAAAGGTGCCAATTCTTAATGGGGAGCGAGGGAGCAATCCTTAAAGCGGAACTTCCCCTTTTGGATGAGCTCCGGTTTAACCAAATCCAGGTGTAGATAAGAAGGGAGATAGAGGGAAGGGAAGGTAAATGGGGAGAAGGGCAAAGTGGGTACCTGCTGGATTGGGTAGAAATAACATCAACCATAGACTGGTCGGATAAAGGTGGGGAGATAAAATTGCAAATCTTGAACTTTCGCTTCAAGTTCCACTTTAAATACCAGAAAGTCCAGAATTCCATAAATGATGCTGATATGAAATCTTGTAAATGACGTTTTATTACATAAACTCAAGCTGTGTGTCAGGTTTAATGGTCCACTATCATTACACTCTGCATTCATGGATGTGTAGGGACCCAGCTGCCTCAAGTCTCATACTAGGATGGAATGACTATTATATTTTTATATATATGTTCGAGTGATAACAAATTACTTCCATAGTATCCATTAAATCAGAACCAGGAGGTCACATAACACAAGTTATATTCATCCTATATACATTTCATGTTATAATTTTACTATTTTTTTCATTGTAAAAAAAGGGTGATAGGTACAAATGATCTGCTGGAATAAAGATATATTAAAATTGAGGATATCAGATAGTAATCAGCAATGCAGGGCAACCAATGAAAACAACCCACCTACATTAAAGTAAAATCTGGTTGCTGTGAGCTATTACATTTATTTTATGCCATTTGGTGAAAAACCTTGCAAGCTTCTGTATTGCAAATCAGACTTTTTTCCTGTTTGTAGAGGGTCAACATGCTTGAATCCCCTTTACCCACTTCAGCAGTTTAATTGCAGAGATCCTATTGCTGTAGCTCACATGCGGTCTTTGCTGCCCCTGCTTTTTTGTTTTACCATGTTATGCTTCCACCATTGTGCTGGTCTTTTCTCTGCCTTTATCTTTCCTTCACTCATTGCTGTGCAGAATCACCATGGCAGGAGCACAGAACATAGGTTGTAGTTCTTGGCTTCTTAAGGGCAGAGGGTAATACCACTAAAGAAATAGGGCAGCATGACCGCGTCTGATATATCCCATTCCTCCAGGCATGTAAACTTACCCAGCCATGCTCCCCACCACCCAGTGGTTGCAGTATCCTCCTCTTGCTAAGTGTCAATGTTGATGGTGTCGGAGCGTAGACGGGAATGGTGTCATGGCACCCCATTCCACCACCCATGTGATAGTGTTCAGCCTGGTGATTGGCTGCTAAAGCAAGAGGGCGGTCTGCTATGAGAAATCATGTGCTCACCCATACCTGGAAGTCCCACTTTGTTATGCAGTCTTCTCTTCTTTAAATCCGCTTAAAGTGCTGAATTTATAAAACTTGCCTGAGAGTTCAGAAAAAAGGGGGCGTAGACGGGAATGGTGTCATGGCACCCCATTCCACCACCCATGTGATAGTGTTCAGCCTGGTGATTGGCTGCTAAAGCAAGAGGGCGGTCTGCTATGAGAAATCATGTGCTCACCCATACCTGGAAGTCCCACTTTGTTATGCAGTCTTCTCTTCTTTAAATCCGCTTAAAGTGCTGAATTTATAAAACTTGCCTGAGAGTTCAGAAAAAAGGGGGCGGAGAGCTGAAGTAGCACTCTGCAGAGCTCAGTGAGGAGAGCTCTGAGAGCTGATTGGAGGGAAGAGACACATCCCTCCACACAGGAACAGAGCTGAGGCTGTCAATCTGATGGAAGTCCCTCCCATGTCACCATTTTTCTATAGGTGTCAGGAAAACTTGTCAGAAGTGATTCATGCTGATAGCATAGGAATGAGGCAGCAGACAGAAATGACACTTAGTGCTCTTAGTTGGTGGATTGGGACGAGTACACACTATAGAGGGATATGTTTTCATATTTCATGTTGTTTTGGGTTTTTTTTTTTTGTATTATTCACACGCCGCCTTTTAATGCAGTGTATATGCTACTGCTGGCCTGCTGCTTTGCAAACTTCGCTTGCTTTGAGCTTTTCACCTTTCATTGTACACTAAAGCTGGGCATAATGGATTGAAATTGGACCAGTTCAGCAGAGACTGGATAAATTTTGATCTTTGTGTGGTCGTACCTGTTTAATAGACGCATCCTTCGATCAACTTAAAGCGGAGCTCCAGAGCTATTTTTTTTTTTATAAAAGCACCACCATGATTGTTATTACTTGGACTGAAATAATTGCCTATTGTTATAACTGTATTCATACCTGTTATTCTTACATCTGTAATCGATCACACAATCTTGTCAGCAGGCAGGGGCCATGGTAGATGTGGGCATCTGAAGCCCGCTCCTGTTCACTTCCAGGATTCGGTGCAGCTGGCTACCCAGCATGCACCTCCCGATCACACGCCTGGGCAGTAATGACACTGCGCGGCGCAGTTTGTTGATTGAAGGTTGCCATAGCAATGGTGGCATCGGCAGAAGTTCCCACCCTGTTGTTATGGCAACCTGTCAATCAGAAGACCCGGAAGTCGGATGCGGTCTGAGAAATAACGCAACTTTTTTTATTTTTAGTCGGTTCGCTTGGACTCTTGGGATAGAGAACGCCGATATCCCAGGAGTCTATGCGAAGCACCTTATTTATTTATTTCAGGTACTTATATAGCGCTTTCAATGTACGCAGCACTTTACATATATATTGTACATTCACATCAGTCCCTAACCCTCAAGGGGCGTACAATCTAAGGTCCCTAACTCACATTCATACATACACATACTAGGGACAATTTAGACAGGATCCAATTAACCTACCAGCATGTCTATGGAGTGTGGGAGGAAACCGGAGCACCCGGAGGAAACCCACGCAAGCACAGGGAGAACATGCAAACACCATGCAGGAGTCGCCATGGTCGGGAATCGAACCCATGACCCATTTACTGCAAAGCAGATGTGCTAACCACTAAGCCACTGTGACGATATCGATAAAAATAAGGTATTCAGACATAATAAAAACTATATATTAGGCGCCTCCTGGCCCTTTAAGGGTTTCAGGGGGCGGGTTTTAGGGATCATGTGACCGCCGTGACGTGTCATCTCGGCGGTCACTTGATCGGGAAAGGTCCCGATTGAAAGATCAGACCGGGACCTTTCCGTGAGCACCGGACATGTGTGCTGGGAGCACGCTCTCAGCACGTGTTTTTTGTTAATTGCATGCAAATGTGCGTCCGCTCAGTGTCTAGGTTCAGACGCCGGGAGGCCACACATTTGTATGCTGCCGGCGTGAAGAGGTTAATATCCATTAAGGAATACACTACGGGTGGGCATGTAGATGAAAACAACTTTTAAAAATGGATGGAACTCCGCTTTAAGTTGAAATCACACGCTGGAAAACTTTTGTTGATCAGTGGCTGCTGGGTTGTCAGAATACAATATCCCATCGGGAAGGGATTCCTCCATCTACTTTTCTTGAGTGAACTAACCATGTATGCCCAGCTTTAGATCAAGGAGCCATTGCAACAACTGGTGCTCCATACAAGGGGATTAGACTGCCTTCAGCATGAGGAACAGCATGTGTTAACGTTGACATTGGAAACCGCTTTTGCCGCGGTTCACACTGCTGCGAATTTGCATGCAACTTGCGATACATAAAGTCACATGACGATTGAAAACCCATTTATTTCAATTGCAGCTTCTCCAGTCAGTGCTACTCCAATTTGCAGCAACTTTTAAAAAGTTTCCTCCACTATGATGCAACTTTCATGCAAGTCGCTCTGGAAAATGCACGACGATACGGTCACAACAGAATGATCCAAGCCTTAGGAATAAATTGATGTCACTTTATGATACAATTCTAGTACTGAAGATACAGTGAGTTGTGGAAAGTGAAACAAAAAAAAGAAAGCGCACCAACCTTGCGCATTAACTCAGTAAACCATCATTTTATTAAATTCAGAATGATACTCACAAACGACGACGTAAATCAAGCCTGTAAGTCCTCAAAGGAACTTTACAAATGTGAAGCCTGTGTGAGTCACATCGTAGGGGTAGACACTCAGAGTACGGCTGACGCGTTTCTAAGGGCATCCCTTCATCAGAGCTCTGATGAAGAAGGGATGCCCTTCGAAAAGCGTCAGTTTAGTTCGTGAGTATCATTCTGAATTTAATAAAATTATGTTTTACTGAGGTAATGCGCAAGGTTGGTGCGCTCTTTTTTTGTTTCACTTTGCAGTACTGGTCAGGCTTCCCCAGCCTTGTTTAGAGCTGCACAACCCCATATGCATTGGTGGTCGAATTTTTCAAGTTCTAGTTCCATCCATCCACCTGTATTCTGGGTCATAGAGCGCAGGAGAGGTCGTTTCTGATACAGTGAGTTGTGTGGTCAGCAATGCAGAGTCATCTGACTTTGATGGTAATTTGCTTTTTAGAAGGAACTAAATTTACTTTAGTTTTCTGCTCACAGGTCACTGCTTCGTAACTACAGAATCTGCCTATATTTAACAAATCTTTACTTGAGGTGATTGCAGCCGTATTAGTGCATTTGCGACAGAAACAAATCTTTACCATAGAGTTGAACTCCAAGAAATAAAAGTTTTTTTTAGATAGTGTACCAGCTATGTAAGATGATCTAATACATATTCTTAGCACTATCTATACTAGTACAGTATCGAAAATATTTTTGCCAGAAAGTTTTTTTTCTTTTTTTTAGTTTTAACACATTGAGCGCATGAAGATTAAACATTTCCCAGTAAGATTCTTACCCCAGCACTTGCAGTTTCCGACTTTCAACACTGCTGGCTCTTGCTTTCAGTGCTTCTACCCTGAACTTCTGGTTTTCACAGGAAAGAGTTAACAGTGGACATTGCAGTCTCTTGCCAGTCTGTTAGGCTGGCCATACATTATACAATTTTCTTGAGAATTTTGCTTTAGATTTACCATAAACCATATAATACGAGGTCAAACCTAAACAACACTTTCAGTTGTATCCAATTAGGCCGGCCCTTGCACTACATAGTTGGAAGGTAAATCTAAAGGAAATTGGACAGAAAATTGTATAGTGTATGGCCAGCCTTAGGTTGGAGATGGGAGGAGGGGGTATCAGGGGAGCGCCTTGTCATTCTCTAGACTATGAGGCTGTACGTTTCAATTGATGCACACAGTGTAGGGAGCAGGGGTGTACTGACAACAGATGGGGCCCCTGGGCAGTAGGGGATCATGGGGCCCCTGTGTCCTTGCCCAAACTCAAAAAAGCCTATAAAAAGGTGCCAGGGGCATCTCATGGGCCCCCTACTGACCCCGGGCCCTCGGGCAGTACCCGACTTTCCAAATAGTCAGTCCGCCCCTGGTAGGAAGACACAGCTCTAGTCCCTGCATGCAAGAGTGGCTCCATAGGATGCTGCAAGAAAAAGGAGCCACCCTGAAACATTAAACGCGGGACAGTGGTCATGGTACCAGCTTACACTGAAACCTAGGCAAGGATTTTTTTTGTCTTTTCCTTTTTTTTTTGTCTTTCTTTTCCCCCTTTTTTTTTTAACCAACTATAAGCAGTGTATATAAGCAGGACAAAGGGCGGCAAGGGCAGCATGGGCAGCATGCAGTATGAGGCCCTATTGTTTGATTAAAGTAGACAAAACCTTTAAAGTGAAACTCCAGCTGGAGGGGAAATCTGCCCATAGGGGGCACCACAATGAAAAAATTCAACTGAATATCAAACCCTTCCTCCTTTTATTGTAATCTATGACCTGGTTTATGAGAATTCACTCACTTCCTGTTCTGGTGGCAAACAAAAAGTGAGGGGAATTTTTCCCAGTGGGGCCACAGGAGACCATGAACATTTCAAGTCAAGTAAAAAAATCCCTAATCACTCCAGCCACAACTTAAAAAAAATATTTTGTCTGGAGTTCTGCTTTAAATGTCCATCACAGAACCGCGAGCCCAATGTGTAATGATGATGCAATACGAGAGTGACCTGGATGTATCTTTGCTGGTAAGTTGAGATCTATATGCTATATTAGTATTAAACAAAAAGGATGTGGAAAGTGATAAAATATTGAAATACAGTAAGTGGAAAGGTTGTATCCAGGGGCGGATTGACAACTCATGGGGCCCCCGGGCAATAGGGGATCATGGGGCCCCTGTGTCCTTGCCCAAACTTAAAAAAGCCTATGAAAAAGGTACCAGGTGCATCTCATGGGGCCCCCTACTGACCCTGGGCCCTCGGGCAGTGCCCGAGTTTCCAAATGGTCAGTCCGCCCCTGGTTGTATCTGTCTAGATAGATGTTCTATACAATTTACTAGGTTTTAATATCCTCCCTGGTGTCTGCTCTGTTGTGGACAATACCTCAGCCAAGTAAATGCCCGACCTCCGTGTCATTCAGTAGTCTCTCTGTAGATGTCCTTCACATCCCTTGCTGAGTAGGATGAGCAGAGAACATGGAATCTGGATGAGCAGGGAGCATGGAATCTGTGGTTTGCAGAGCTATAGATCTGACTGGCATTGTCAGACCTCTGCAGAGAGACCAGTGCTTCCACACACAGCAGAACAAACCTCTACAGCATGCTGACAAAGGACAGGCTTTTCTACTCAGGTTGCGGCTGCTTTAAAGGAGACCTTGAGGCTTTTTTAGGCTCCTGGGATGTATTTAGCTGGTTTAAACTGCATACTTAAATGGGCTTCATGGTGGGCCTCCTTCACTTGGTTCTCAGCTTGGAATTTGCCTTCCTTTCAAACGAACGTTTGATCTCTTCAGCATCGCTGAACTGTGATTGTACAGAGAAAACAGTTGCAGGTTAAATGACTCTTGCGATGAATCCTGCAACACTCATTTTGATCGCTTTGTAATAACCAGTTTTCACAGATTTATTTTGTAGAAAGCCCTTATATTCATTATTACAATAAAAGTACTTGTAATACTTTGTTCTGGTGGATTTGTAGTCTCTAATGCAGGGGTCTCCAAACAAAGGGCCAGTTTACTGTCCTTCAAACTCTAGGAGGGCTGGAGTGTGGCCAGCGGGAGTAGAAAATGTCTTGGTGTCAGTGGAAGTAAACAGTCTCCTCTTTTCGGTATGAGGGGGAGGAATAGTGCCCCATCCTTGGTGTCAGGGGGAGGAATAATGCCCCATCATTGGTGTCAGGGGGAGGAATAGTGCCCCATCGTTGGTGTCGGGGAGGAATAATGCCCCATCGTTGGTGTCAGGGGGAGGAATAATGCCCCATCCTTGGTGTCGGGGAGGAATAATGCCCCATCCTTGGTGTCGGGGAGGAATAATGCCTTATCCTTGGTGTCAGTGGAAGTAAACAGTCTCCTCTTTTCCGTATTAGGGGGAGAAATAGTGCCCCATTGTTGGTGTCAGGGGGAGGAATAGTGCCCCATCCTTGGTGTCAGTGAGAAATAATGCCCCATCCTTGCTGTCAGTGGAAGTAAACAGTCTCCTCTTTTCAGTATTAGGGGGAGGAATAGTGCTCCATTGTTGGTGTCGGGGAGGAATAGTGCTCCATTGTTGGTGTCAGGGGGAGGAATAGTGCCCCATCCTTGGTGTCAGTGAGAGAAATAATGCCCCATATTTGGTGTCAGAGGAAGTAAACAGTCTCCTCTTTTCAATATTAGGAGGAGGAATAGTGCTCCATTGTTGGTGTCAGGGGGAGCAATAGTCCCCCATTGTTGGTGTCAGGGGGAGGAATAATGTCCCATTGTTGGTGTCGGGGAGGAATAATGTCCCATTGTTGGTGTCAGGGGGAGGAATAATGCCCCATCCTTGGTGTCAGGGGGAGGAATAATGCCCCATCCTTGGTGTCAGTGAAATATTGCCCCATCCTTGGTGTCAGTGAGATAAATAATGCCACATTCTTGGTGTCAGTGGAAGCAAACAGTCTCCTCTTTTCGGTATTAGGGGGAGGAATAGTGCCCCATTGTTGGTGTCAGTGAAAGAAATAATGCCCCATTGTAGGTGTCAAGGCCGGATAAAAGCAAGCAAAGGGTCTTATCCAGCCCCTGGGCTGCAGTTTAGAGACCACTTCTCTAATGTAAAGGAAATGTTTTATTAAAACACCAGGAAAAATAAAATAAATAAATAAGACCTGTAAGGCTCCATGTACACATGTGGAATGTTTTTCTAATGGCAGCAGATAAAACACGTGTCAACACGTTACTGTGTTTATCATTTGGACGTTTATTCATTTCACTGACCAGAGTACTTGCCCTTGAAACAAATAAATGTAGTTAGCGCTTAGGCACATTTACATGTATTTTTGCTGCGTTTGGTGTTTTTTGGTCAAAACTTTCCTCTCCTGAATGTGATTCTTCTGCGTTTTGGAGAAGGATGTTTAACTTTCTCTAAACCAGGGATGTCCAAACTATGGCCCTCCAGTTGTTGAAGTACTACAAGTCCCATCATGCCTCTGGGTGTCTTGCCTGTGAATGTCAAAGTCTTGCAAGGCCTCATGGGACTTGCAGTTCCCCAGTACCTGGAGGGCCACAGTTTGGACACCCCTGCCCTAAACTCTGCTGCTGTTGAACTCTGATAAAAGTCTAGGTTTGCATGGACACATAGGGGTTTATTGACTAAAGCTGGTTCACTCAGAATCTCGGTCACCGTTTCATGGTAGCCAATCCGCTACTAACCTCAACTTGTTCGATTGAGCTTTAGCAATAAAACCTGGAAGGTGATTGGTTTCTATCTACAAGTGAACAAGATTCTGAGTGAACCAGCTTTAGTAAACAAACATAAACAACACTTTCAATTGTATCCAATTAGGCGGGCCCTTGCACTACATAGTTGAAGGTAAATCTAAAGGAAATTGGGCAGAAATTGAACAGAAAATTGTATAGTCAGCCTTAAGCAGGCCATAGACGGGTCGAAAAAAGTCTGTTTTGAAAAAAAAAGTAAAATCGGTCGTTCGATCAGCTGACGTTACCACCAACGGTAAAAAAATCGGCCGATTTTTGTCCTGTCTATGGCTGGCATGTAACCCCATAATTACTTCTGTCCCTTGTAGAGACGGGAGCAATACATAAGAAAAAGGATAAGAATTCCAGTCCACTATTATACAGTCAGGTCCATAAATATTGGGACATGAACACAATTCTAACATTTTTGGCTCTATACACCACCACAATGGATTTGAAATGAAACGAACAAGATGTGCTTTAACCGCAGACTGTCAGCTTTAATGTGAGGGTATTTATATCCAAATCAGGTGAACGGTGTAGGAATTACAACAGTTTGCATATGTGCCTCCCACTTGTTAAGGGACCAAAAGTAATGGGACAGAATAATAATCATAAATCAAACTTTCACTTTGTAATACTTGGTTGCAAATCCTTTGCAGTCAATTACAGCCTGAAGTGTGGAACGCATAGACATCACCAGACGCTGGGTTTCATCCCTGGTGATGCTCTGCCAGGCCTCTACTGCAACTGTCTTCAGTTCCTGCTTGTTCTTGGGGCATTTTCCCTTCAGTTTTGTCTTCAGCAAGTGAAATGCATGCTCAATCGGATTCAGGTCAGGTGATTGACTTGGCCATTGCAGAACATTCCACTTCTTTCTCTTAAAAAACTCTTTGGTTGCTTTTGCAGTCTGCTTTGGGTCATTGTCCATCTGCACTGTGAAGCGTCCAATGAGTTGTGAAGCATTTGGCTGAATATGAGCAGATAATATTCCCGAAACACTTCAGAATTCATCCGGCTGCTTTTGTCAGCAGTCACATCATCAATAAATACAAGAGAACCAGTTCCATTGGCAGCCATACATGCCCACGCCATGACACTACCACCACCATGCTTCACTGATGAGGTGGTATGCTTAGGATCATGAGCAGTTCCTTTCCTTCTCCATACTCTCCTCTTCCCATCACTCTGGTACAAGTTGATCTCGGTCTCATCTGTCCATAGGATGTTGTTCCAGAACTGTGAAGGCTTTTCTACGTGTCGTTTGGCAAACTCTAATCTGGCCTTCCTGTTTTTGAGGCTCACCAATGGTTTCCATCTTGTGGTGAACCCTCTGTATTCACTCTGGTGAAGTCTTCTCTTGATTGGTGACTTTGGCACACATACACCTACCTCCTGGAGAGTGTTCCTGATCTGGCCAACTGTTGTGAAGGGTGTTTTCTTCACCAGGGAAAGAATTCTTCGGCCATCCACCACAGTTGTTTTCCGTGGTCTTCTGGGTCTTTTGGTGTTGCTGAGCTCACCGGTGTGTTCCTTCTTTTTAAGAATGTTCCAAACAGTTGTTTTGGCCACGCCTAATGTTTTTGCTATCTCTCTGATGGGTTTGTTTTGTTTTTTCAGCCTAATGATGGCTTGCTTCACTGGTAGTGACAGCTCTTTGGATCTCATCTTGAGAGTTGACAGCAACAGATTCCAAATGCAAATAGCACACTTGGAATGAACTCTGGACCTTTTATCTGCTCATTGGAATTGGGATAATGAGGGAATAACACACACCTGGCCATGGAACAGCTTAGAAGCCAATTGTCCCATTACTTTTGGTCCCTTAAAAAGTGGGAGGCACATATGAAAACTGTTGTAATTCCTACACCGTTCACCTGATTTGGATGTAAATACCCTCACATTAAAGCTGACAGTCTGCGGTTAAAGCACATCTTGTTCGTTTTATTTCAAATCCATTGTGGTGGTGTATAGAGCCAAAAATGTTAGAATTGTGTTGATGTCCCAATATTTATGGACCTGACTGTATATTATATGAAAGGTCTTGCGGTTGCAACAATGTATCTGTTTGTATCCATTTCGGATACAGATGGTTTTATTCGGATACAAATGGATACATTGTTGCAACCGCAAGACTTTTCATATAAAATATAATAGTGGACTGGAATTCTTCTTTCTTCTCCCTTTCACACGGTTGCCTATCTCCGGGCCTGATCCAGTCCTCCAAAAGAAAAAAAAAAAACAGAAGGGGATCCGTCTTCTATTTGGGCAGGGTGGATCGGAGGGTAGTGTGGTGTGGACGGCACTGTCCATGTCCGCTCTGCAGAAACTGAGGGGACATGGATGTGTCATTCGTCCGATCAGCAGGGGACCTGTGAAGTGATCTGCTGATCAAAATGAAATCTGCCTCGTGTGAAAGGGGCCAATATTTATCTTTACTAGGAAAGAAATTAATTGTTGGATGGATTCATTTTGCCTGGAGATGGGCATAAACAGCTGCAAATTATACTCATAGAATTGATACAGCGCAAATAATAAAAAATTGAAAAATTATATATTAAAGTTTAACAAAAGTCCCAAATTAAAAAGCTGCAAAACTTCCTCTATGTATTCATTTTTTTTGGAACTAGTTGTCCTCAGTCATCGTGTAGAAGGATGGCCATCCTTCAACCCCCTCTTCTGAGTCAATTATGTCATGGACCTGCCCCTGGGCGTTGTTGGAGGTTCTTGGGAGTTCTTCATTGGATTAAACCAGTGTTTCTCAACTCCAGTCCTCATGGACCCCCAACAGGTCATGTTTTCAGGATTTCCCTCAGATGAAACAGCTGTGGTAATTACTAAGGCAGTGAAACTGATCAAATCACCTGTGCAAAATAATGGAAATCCTGAAAACATGACCTGTTGGGGGTCCATGAGGACTGGAGTTGAGAAACACTGGATTAAGCCAAGATTTACCTAGACAAGTTCACCTTTTTGTAACTTGTTACACCCAGAATCAGGCATAACATGTTAGAATCAGACCGGCCCCCACTCCCCCCCCCCCCCCCCCGTGTGAGGTGCACTCATTCACAGTCCCCTGTGAATGAGAGACTACAACTCCTGATGACAGCCTTAGCAGCTGTCGACTTGTAGTCCACAATGAACTACGATGGTGCGGTGGTAGTTCATTGAATCTTCCTGTCAGTATATCAGCTTGCTGATCGCTGGTGCAATGCTTTACAGGCTCCTGCAGACAAATATAATAGATGCACATTTTTTTTTACCTACAAAACAATGTGCATTTAATATTTTTTTATTAATAAAAGGTGAACTTACCCTTTAACCACTTCCAGTCCGGACACTTTCACCCCCTTCCAGTCCAGGCCAATTTTCAGCTTTCAGGACGGGAGGTGGTTAAAGGCAAAATAAAACGATTTTATATTGCACTCACCAGTCCTCAAGTAGTGAGATCAGTTTCCTAGAACAGATCGTTTACCCGGCAAGTGTAATTTAGCTTTGTTCTGTAAACTAGTCAAGTGACAAATAGTTCTGTCACCTGTGTTACTGAGAAGCCTGGGCGCAATACCTGTGCATTTTGTTTATTTATTACAGATATTGATGTAGCACCGATAATTTACACAGCATTTTACATATTGTATGTTCACATCAGTCCCTACCCTGAAAGAACCTACAATCCTTAACATGTATACACAGACTAGGGCTAAATTAAACCGGAGCCAATTATCCGACCAGCATGTCTTTTGGAGGGTGGGAGGAAACTGGAGTACCTGGAGGAAACCCACGCAGGCACAGGGTGAACAAGCAAACTCCATGCAGGTGGTGTCCTGCCTGGGATTCGGACCAAGGACCCTAGCACTGCAAGGCAAGAGTGCTAAGAACTAAGCTACTGTGCTATCTACACTCCGGTAAAGCAGTGTTTCTCAACCTTTTTTCAGTCGTGGCACCCTTTGAAATTATGGACAGTCCCCAGGCGCCCTTTGAAATTATGGACAGTCCCGAGGCGCCCTTTGAAACTATGGACAGTCCCGAGGCGCCCTTTGAAATTATGGACAGTCCCGAGGCGCCCTTTGAAATTATGGACAGTCCCGAGGCACCCTTTGAAATTATGGACAGTCCCGAGGCACCCTTTGAAATTATGGACAGTCCCGAGGCACCCTTTGAAATTATGGACAGTCCCGAGGCACCCTTTGAAGTTATAGTAAGTCTTGAGGCACCCCATTCTAACATTGGGTGTTTCTAGACTGTCCATAATTTTAAAACGGTACCCCATTCTAAAATGTGGAAAACTATAATAGTTTTTATATAATGCAGCAACATCCACACATGGAGGACACCCAACGTTGGAGGGGATTTATTCTTGCAAAGCAAATACACTTCTGCACACTGGTACTGACTAGTATTCCAATGTTTCTCTTCTCCCTCCGTTTTTCTCCATCACTGAGCTAATGTGACCCCAGCACTGATGGAGAGGGGCAGGGGAGGGTCAACCTAGGATGCTGTGCAGGCAGCTGACATCCTCCCTATCAACTGATGATGCCATTGGTTGTCAGGACGCCGGCGGTTAGAAGGTCCTAATTATTATTATTATACAGTATATAGCGCTAAAAGGTTTGCTCAGCGCTGTACATTATAGTGGGGGACAGAACATGAGACAATACAGTAACAAGACAATACATGAGGGGTTCAAGGGCCCTGCTCTTTCCAGCTTACAATCTAGGAGCACAATGAAAACCTGTGGCTTTGTGCAACTAAAAGGCGGGCTTTTCCATCTGCTGGCTCATATACAAGTTTTGGGCAATTTTTAGACATTTTGCCAAGGCACCCCTGAAGAAACCTTAAGGCACCCCAGGCTGCCTGGGTACCCTGGTTGAGAAAGGCTGAGTTAAAGGGTAAAGCCACTTTCATGGGGAAAATATAGCATATACAATTGAAACTCAAGTCATATTTTAATTGCATGTTATTAAAAATGACTCTTCAATTTGCAACAATCATTTTCTGTAAATTGCAATGTAATATGGCAACCTGGAGGCGTTCTGTACACAAATGGTACACAGAACATCCCCTGAAACTGTCATTTCTTGCTTGTGTGATTGGCTTACTGATTTTCCCAGCAGTCTGCACTAAGATATATTTGGTAACCTCCCTGGCGGTCTGATTATGTCTATATTTCTGTGCTCAAAGCGGTACATTTTTTTGCATGGAAATATGTAGTTTTTTTTTATTGTAGGCTGTAATTCTTAGGAATAACTCACTGAAATCTGTCCGAACAAGAGTCTAGTAAACATCCCGGGTAGGATAAAATTTGAAACACGAAATCATAATTTATAATTTAATAATCATAAAAAATAATATAATAATAATAAATTTAATTCAATAATATAATCAAACCAAAGCAATGAAATTTGAACTATAGCGCCAACTTCGCACATCGCTGAGCAAAGTCGCAGAATCGTTTTCAGTGTCTGATGAGGAATTTCCCCCACGAATCATTATCACTCAATTCTGCAAGTGGTTCTGATTTACTATCGCTGTTCTCTAGCCGGTCTAAAACCGCTTTTGACCTAAAGGGACGCTTTTTGGATGCCATGGACGTTTCTCAGTTTCCAGGCAGAAAGAACAGTAAAAATGCAGGCAGGGCGCCGGACAAAGCACTCGGGACAAAATGTATGTGAAATGGTTGGATACAGGAATGTTATACTATGTGATTTTAGTGTATTTAGTGAATGTCGCTTTTACAACTTTCAAACTTCCCGCCGTTCCGTCCCGATGTCGCAGGGAACGGAACCCAGAAGACAGATGCCGGCATCAGCCGGAGGACATTGCCGGGGACACTGCAGGGGGGACATCGCGGGAGCGCAGGACAAGGTAAGTGCAGAAAAGATCCCGGAGCAGCACTGCAGGGATATTCCCGAATGTAGCTCAGAGTTACCGCTTGTGGTGCTGAAACTTTACCCCAAACTACACTCAGGAATACCGCCAGGGGGGTTAAGCAAACACAATATAGCCTGCATGGATTGCTGAAGAAGGTGTACAGCCCAGATGCAATAATGAAGAATGGCAGCAATTTCCCTTCGTCAGCCATTTTACTACAAAATACCACTTGCCAACCACAATACGTACAGTGGATATAAAAAGTCTACACACCCCTGTTAAAATGTCAGGTTTCTGTGATGTAAAAAAAAAGAGACAAAGCTAAATCATTTCAGAACTTTTTCCACCTTTACACCCCGGTCACATCAAAGTCGATTTTGAAATCGTGCGACTTACACTGAAGTCACATGATTTCAAAATTGGGTGACCTGCTGATTGCATTGCGATTTGCAAGACATCTGACACAGATGTCTATGCAAATCACAACAAAAGTAGTGCATGTACTATAGAAATCAGTGCAGCTCCGACTAAGTCAGAACCGCACCGATATGAGCGCTCTAATAGCGGACAATGGAGTGCGTCCTTGCATATGATTTGCAAGTCGCAGGGCATGCAAATCGCAAGTTGCACCCGATGTGTCCGGGGGCTTAATGTAACCTATAAACTATGCAACTCAGTTGAACAACAGACTGAAATCTTTTAGGTAAAGGGAAGTAAAAATAAAAAAACTAAAACAATATGGTTGCATAAGAGTGCACACCCTTCCACTAATATTTTGTTGAAGCACCTTTCAAGCACTCAATCTTGGGTATGAGTCTTATCAGCATGGCACCTGTGTACAGTCCTCTTCAGACCACCCCACAGATTTCCGATCGGATTCAGGTCTGGGCTCTGGCTGGGACATTCCAAAACTTTCATCTTCTGGTGAAGCCGTTCCTTTGTTGATTTGGATGTATGCTTTGGGCCGTTGTCATGCTGAAAGATGAAGTTCCTCTTCATTTTCAGCTCTCTAGCCAATATTGACTGGTATTTGGAACTGTTCATCATTCCCTCTACCTTGACAAAGGCCCCAGTTCCAGCTGAAAAACAGCCCCAAAGCATGATGCTGCCACCACCATGCTTCACGGTGGGTATGGTGTTCTTTTGGTGATGGGCAGTATTATTTTTGTGCCAAACATATCTTTTAGAATTATGGCCAAAAAGTCCAACCTTGGTTTCATCAGTCAAGAACACATTTTCCCACATGCTTTTGGGAGACTTCAGATGTGTTTTTGCAAAATTTATCCGGGCTTTTTATGTTTTTCTTCGTAAGAAAAGGCTTCCGTCTTGCCTCTCTACCCCATAGCCCAGACATATGAATAATATGGGAGATTGTTGTCACATGGACCACACAGCCAGTACTTGCCAGATATTCCTGCAGCTCCTTTCATGTTGTTGTAGGCCTCTTGGCCGCCTCCCAGACCAGTTTTCTTCTCGTCTTTTCATCCATTTTGGAGGGACATCCAGTTCTCGGTGATGTCACTGTTGTGTCATATTTTCTCCACTTGATGATGACTGTCTTCACTGTGTTCCATGGTATATCTAATGCCTTGGAAATTCTTTTGAACCCTTTTCCTGACTGATACCTTTTAACAATGAGATCCTTCTGATGCTTTGGAAGCTCTCTGCAGACCATGGCTTTTGCTGTAGGATGCGACTAAGAAAATGTCAGGAAAGACCGACTAGAACAGCTGAACTTTATTTGGGCTTAATCAGAGGCACTTTAAATGATGACGATAAATGATGATGAGTACTGACTCCTTTAAAATGATTTTGAATGTGATTGCTTAATTCTGAACACAGCTACATCCCCAGTCATGAGGGTGTGCACACTTATGCAACCACATTATTTTAGCTTTTTATGTTTACTTCCCCCCCTAAAAGATTTCAGTTTGTTTTTCAACTGAGTTGTACAGTTTATAGGTCACATTAAAGGTGGAAAAAGTTTTGAAATTATTTATCTTTGTCTTATCTGACATTTTAACAGGGGTGTGTAGACTTTTTATATCCACTGTACATAAATGATGTGGTTTGCAAGAGGTTTACCGGGGTTATGCCAGAAGATATCAGTCATAACCCCGGTATCTTTTTTTTCCACCTGACATTCTCATGAAAGTGGTCTGAGCGGCGCATTAGCCACTGGATCGCTTTCAGTACCGGCGGGATGGGACGCCCCCCTCTCTCCACTTGCCAGCGTTTCTCGGGTTTACCGTTAAAACCGGTGTGCCCAAGAAATGATCGGACGGTGCGGCCGGCTGCTTATCTTCCCGTACGCCACCTCAAGGTTGGCGTTATTTCCTGACAGTATGACAATTTAATCTGAATATGTTGCAGCCATAGCAACGGGTTCTTAAAGGGACAGCAGTAGCGGAACCAGTACTGGTACCAGAGCTGGCGCACAGCTGTCATAGATATCGGATCACACTGTAGGAGACAGACCAGTCTCCCTATCAGTTTACTGACACCCTCCCCCCTTAGAACTGAGGGAGGAGGAAGAGGGCGGAGTACTCCCTCCAGCAGCTGTTCCAGCTCTGCCTGACAGGAGTCACACTGCAATCAGCCAAAGCAATAAGCCGTCATGCTGATCCCTGTGTCCCCCACATCCCACATCCTTTTCCTGTGGGAACCACAAATGTCAGCGCGTCCTCCTCTCCCTCACAGAGAACGTGTCCTCCACGTGGACGAAGCTGCCGCGCGCGCGTATCCGGCAGCTTCACCTCCTATCCAATAAGGAGCAGTAGGGAGTACCAATATGTCCTCCGCTTACCCTGCCTGTCAGCGCTTGGCTGCGCCCCCTGGTGACGGGAGTAGCAAGATGGCCGGGTCACGCCCCCTCACAAGGCTGAGCTCGGCGCTGGTTGGCCGGGAGGGATAGGAAGTGACGCCAGGAGACGCGCTTCTAAGCTGCTGTGGTTGCTAGGGGAGCCGAGGCCGCCAAGCCTGGGAGCGGCGGGCTGTGAGAGGAGGTCGGGCCTGGAGCTGAGGTGCCGGGACAGCGGGTGAGTGACCCGTGACTGAGGGGTACCCCGGGAAATGTCCTCTCACCCCAATATTTATCTTTTATGTCTCTTGTGACGGATCCTGTCCCTCTAAGTGCACCCTGTAATACTGTCCCCCTTCCTGGCACCCCCAGTCCCCTCTCCCCGCCTACATATGGCTTCCTCCACTGTGCCCCCCCCCCCCCCGTGATCATAGTGTATCACCATTACTGTTCTCTGACACCCCCCTCCTGTCCTCAGTGTCCCCCCCCGTCCCCTCCCCTCTCCTGTCCTCAGTGCCCCCCCCGTCCCCTCTCCTGTCCTCGGTGTCCCCCGTCCCCTCTCCTGTCCTCGGTGTCCCCCGTCCCCTCTCCTGTCCTCGGTGTCCCCCCCCCCCCGTCCCCACTCTTGTCCTCGGTGTTCCCCCCCCCGTCCCCTCTCCTGTCCTCGGTGTCCCCCCCCCCGTCCCCTCTCCTGTCCTCGGTGTTCCCCCCCCCCCCTCGTCCCCTCTCCTGTCCTCGGTGTCCCCCCCCCTCTCCTGTCCTCAGTGTCCCCCCCCCCCCCCTCTCCTGTCCTCAGTGTCCCCCCCCCTCTCCTGTCCTCAGTGTCCCCCCCCCCTCTCCTGTCCTCAGTGTCCCCCCCCCCTCTCCTGTCCTCAGTGTCCCCCCCCCCCTCTCCTGTCCTCAGTGTCCCCCCCCCCCTCTCCTGTCCTCAGTGTCCCCCCCCTCTCCTGTCCTCAGTGTCCCCCCCCCCTCTCCTGTCCTCAGTGTCCCCCCCCTCTCAGTGTCCCCCCCCCTCTCCTGTCCTCAGTGTCCCCCCCCCTCTCCTGTCCTCAGTGTCCCCCCCCCTCTCCTGTCCTCAGTGTCCCCCCCCCTCTCCTGTCCTCAGTGTCCCCCCCCCCCTCCTGTCCTCAGTGTCCCCCCCCTCTCCTGTCCTCAGTGTCCCCCGTCCCCCCCCGTCCCCTCTCCTGTCCTCAGTGTCCTCTCCTGTCCTGTCTTCAGTGTCCCCCCCGTCCCCTCTCCTGTCTTCAGTGTCCCCCCCGTCCCCTCTCCTGTCCTCAGTGCCCCCCTCGGCCCCTCTTCTGTCCTCAGTGTCCCCGAAACCCCCCCCCCCCGTCCTCTCTTCTGTCCTCAGTGTCCTCTCCTGTTCTGTCTCCAGTGCCCCCCTCTCCTGTCCTTCGTGTCCCCCCACCCCCTATCCTGTCTCCAGCGCCCACCCCTCTCCTGTCCCCAGTGTGTCCTCTCTCCTGTCCTCTGTGTCTCCCACCCCCCCTCTCCTGTCCTCGGTGTCTCCCACCCCCCCCCCCCCCCCCCGTCCCCAGTGTCCCTCCTTTTCCATAGTGTGTCCATTTCCCGCATGCATGTGTGTGCCCCCCCATTTTGTGTTGTCTCCCCTTCCTTATGTGTCCCCCAATATCTATACCCCCAACTTTTCCATAACATGCCAAGCCCCCTCATGTGACTAGTGCCCTCCTCCCCTTTTTTTAATAGCAGAGCAGTCCCCTGCCTCATAACTACCCAGTGTGCTCCCCCTGTGTTCTTCCCTTGTCCCCAACATGTCACTCCATTGCCGTGTCATAGCATGCCACCCACCTTGGCACCAATGTGTTCCCTCTTATGTTCCAGTTGCAGTCTTTCCCCAGCACTCCTGTGACACCCCTTATATCAATTTCCCTTATTACCCCCCCCATATCCTTCCCAGTTCTGTAGAATTGAAAACCCCTTCTCCCCATTTCACCTATGCAGGGGCGGACTGACAACTCATGGGGCCCCCGGGCAATAGGGGATCATGGGGCCCCTGTGTCCTTGCCCAAACTCAAAAAAGCCTATGAAAAAGGTACCAGGGGCATCTCATGGGGCCCCCTACTGACCCCGGGCCCTCGGGCAGTGCCCGAGTTTCCAAATGGTCAGTCCGCCCCTACATCCAAATCAACAAGGGAATGGCTTCACCAGAAGAAGATGAAAGGTTTGGAATGGCCCAGCCAGAGCCCAGACCTGAATACGATCAAAAATCTGTGGGGCGATCTGAAGAGGGCTGTGCACAGGTGCCATGCTGATAGACTCACACCCAAAAAGATTGAGTGCTGGAAAGGAAAGTTTCCAAGTGGTCAGTCCGCCCCTGCACCTTTGTGTCCCCCAATGTCCATATCCCCAACCTTTTCTGCACCATGCCAACCCCCCTCATGTCCCTAGTGTGCCCCTTTTTCTATATTTCAACCTTCTACTCCTCTCCCCCCCCCCCTTCAATAGCATGGCCTCCCTCATGTACCCAGTGTGCTCCCCCTGTGTCCCATGCATGCCAAACCCATCCCTATGTCCTCTCCACACCACTCCAGAATCCTCAAGTTATTTTTTTTCCAGTTGCAGTCCTTCTATCTTCCATGATATCATTTCACCTTATTGCCCCCCCCCCCCCCCCACACCCATAATGTTTGGCTCCGTAGCATGGCAAACCCCGTTTCACCCATCGTATAGTATGCCAACGTCTGTCATGTCTCTATAGTTCCCCCATTTTCCATACAGCAATCCTTCACACCCCCTCCTCCTTTTCCATAGCATGGCGATCCCCCTCCCTCATGTGTGCTCCATATATTCTATGCGGATCAGATGCAATCCGAAAAGATTCACATTTAATCTACAAAAACATTCTGTCCAATGCAGGCTGTTCTCATATATGAGGTGCAAATTTGATCTGGTCCAAAAAGGGGTCCTGTGCAAGTTTACTGCGGGGGTGCAAATTTCATCTCCTGCTATGCCCAGTCCCCTCAGAAATTGCATTACATTTTTACCTGTCACAGCAGAAACCGCGTCAGATTCGCCCCACACCAGTGTGAACCGGCACTTACTATACTCATGTGAATGGATGCGTCTGTCCACCACACTCTTCCCCAGTTTGTGGAATGCTTAGGGCTCGTTCACACTTGGCTGTTTTACCAACACTTGCCAAACGCCCCTATAGCATTTGGCAAGCGTTGGTCTGGCGTTTGCGGAGTGTTTTTTAACGCTCGGCAAACGCCGCATGCGCGGTTTAGCGGCAGTTGCTAGGTGTTTGCAGAGTGTTAAAAACGCCCCACAAACGCCTATAATGCAGTTTCAATGGTGTTACCGCTCCGCAAACGCCCCGCCACTGCAAACGCCGGTCGGGCGTTTGCGCAGCGGCACCATAGACTAGAATAGGAGGCTTCAACGCCTCCTGACTCGACCAGAGGCGTCCGTTTTGCCGCGACACGATGCAAACGCTCCTTTTAGAACAGCACCATGTGCTGTAATGTGCAGAATTGGCAGAGGCGTTTGGGAAGCGGTAAAAACACTTCCCAAACGCCTCTCTGCCACCTGCACACAATGCTAGTGTGAACGTAGCCTAAGGGGTTGATTTACTGAAACTGGAGGGTGCAAAATCTGTTGCAGCTGTGCATGGCAACCAGTCTGCTCCTAAGGCTGGCCATACATTATACAATTATCTTCCAATTTTCTGCCCAATTTCCTTTAGATTTACCTTCAACTGTGTAGTGCAAGGGCCTGCCTAATTGGATACAACTGGAAGTGTTGTTTAGGTTTGTCCTCCTATTCTATGGTTTTTGGTAAATCTAAACCAAAAATCTCCAGATAATTGTATAATGTATGGGCAGCCTAACTCCATCTTGTTCAGTTAAAAATTGGAAGCTGATTGGTTTTTATGCAGAACTGCACCTGATTTTGCATTCTCCAGTTTTAGTAAATCAGCCACTTAGTCTGGCCATACATTATACAATTATCTGGAGATTTTTGGTTTAGATTTACCAAAAACCATATAATAGGAGGACAAACCTAAACAACACTTTCAGTTGTATCCAATTAGGAGGGCCCTTGCACTACACAGTTGAAGGTAAATCTAAAGGAAATTGGGCAGAAAATTGGAAGATAATTGTATAATGTATGGCCAGCCTTAGAGTTGCTTCCAACAGCCATGAACTACTGTATAGATGGAATAGGGGATTTCTCCCGTTCCATATGAGTCTCCTATCGGTTAAAATGCAGAAACATTTTTGAAAAAAAGTTGATCTTCGGAGTAGGCGTTCATAAAGCGTTTACTACACCTGCTCCTTAAGAGACAATGGGGGGTATTTACTAAAGCTGGAGCGTGCAAAATCAGGGTCACTTCTGCATAGAAACCAATCAGCTTCCAGGTTTTATTGCCAAAGGCTAGGTTCACATCTGTGCGGGTGGTGCAGCTGCGGATCCACATGAAAATCAGTGCAACCGCACCACCCGCACAGAGGAATGCGGACCCGCGGGTGGGTGCCATTAATTCTAATGGCATGCCACCCGCACTGGAAATCACAACCGTACTGAGAACTGAGGTTCCCGTGCGGGCTGCATTTTCCAAAGAAGTTTAGACACTTCTTCCCTGCGTGTGACGGGCACGGGAGTCCATTCAAATGAATGGGCTCTGGTGCCCGCACAAAACGCGGCCCGCACGGCCACATATATGTGAACCTGGGGTGATTGAACAAGCTGAGGTTAAAAGCTGATTGGCTACCATCCACAGCTGCACCAGATTCTGAGTGAACCAGCTTTAGTAAATCTCCCCAATGTCTGTTTGGAGCTGCATTGGACACCCCCATCAATGTTGTCACTGAGGATAAGAGTTCTCTCATACCCCAACATTAGAAGCCGAGTCCTCAACCTGGAAAGTCTCGCCCTCCTATGGAGGCAGAGAAGACCCCTCCTATGGAGGCAGAGAAGACCCCTCCTATGGAGGCAGAGAAGACCCCTCCTATGGAGGCAGAGAAGACCCCTCCTATGGAGGCAGAGAAGACCTCTTTTCATTACTCCCAAACTTCTATTTCTATAGCCAAGGCCAGGAACCCGTAGAAGCTGCAGCGTTGAGGGGTTGAACACAACTGCCAGATTTTTTTGGGGGGGGGGTAAGATGTATAATTGGTATATAAGAAGGATCACAAGTATGTCCTTCACTAAAGGCATATCCTACCAGATCATGGGCAGAACAAGTGAGACATCACTAGAGAAAGTCGGAAGAGCAGTCTCTGGGTGTAATGACACAAAAGTAGAGGTCCTCTGGGAATAAAATTGTACAGGAAGTGGTCCTACCCTGAGGTGGGCTTTATCACTTGCTTCTCCTTTCATGTTGATTTCCTAGAAGATGATTGGAGAAATTCCCAGTTAGTCTTTCCGGCAGCCGTATTTCTAGGAATCTTCCAGCTCAGCAGGCCTACTTCCCACCCTTTCTTTTTAACATGGTTATATTTAATGTTTGCTTCCCCTCCTGTACGGTTGGAGGTAGTCTACTTTCATGTCAACTGAGAGATGACCGTGGAGGGAAGGTCTTTTGTTTTTTGTTTTTTTTTTTTTTTGTTTTTTTTATTCTGTCTGTGTTTTCTGTAGAGGGACAAACCTGTCATCTCTCATGTTGCAATTGTGGAAGATTCTTTGAAATACCGTACTGGTAAGGCTAACTGGGAATTTTCTTCACAACAGCAGATATCTTGTTTTTAGTAAGTTAACTTCTAGATAAGTGTGTGTGTGTGTGTGTGTGTGTGTGTGTGTGTGTGTGTGTGTGTATATATATATATATTGTACATATACTGTATGTGTATATAAAGGTAGAAAGAAGAAAAAAAAGAAAATTGGATTGCTGCACATAAAAAACTTTTATTGTTGAAAAATCACAAAAGCGTGAACCAAAAAATGGACAAAGCCATACATCATAGTGTGCAACAAACCGTTTTGGGGTGTTATGTTAACGCCCTTCTTCAGTCTTACTGAAACTGTTTGTTGAACACTATGATGTATGGCTTTATCCATTTTTTGGTTCACCCTTTTGTGATTTTTCAACAATAAAAGTTTTTTTATATGCAGCACTGCACCCATATTACTGATATTGAGATACAAACATACATACATATTATTATTATTATACAGTATTTATAAAGCGCCAATAGTTCGCTCAGCGCTGTACATTACAAAGGGGGACAGAACATGTGACAGAACAATACCAATACAATGCAAAACATGAGGGGATTGAGGGCCCTGCTCTTTCGAGCTTACAATCTAGGATACATACATACATACATACATACATTCATACAATAACAATACCTAACAATCATACATACATACATACATACAATAACATACATACATACAATAACAATACAATACAATGCAAAACATGAGGGGATTGAGGGCCCTGCTCTTTCGAGCTTACAATCTAGGATACATACATACATACATACATCATACATACATACATTCATACAATAACAATACCTAACAATCATACATACATACATAGAATAACATACATACATACATACATACAATAACAATACAATGCAAAACATGAGGGGATTGAGGGCCCTGCTCTTTCGAGCTTACAATCTAGGATACATACATACATTCATACAATAACAATACCTAACAATCATACATACATACATACATACATACATACAATAACATACATACATACAATAACATACATACATACAATAACAATACAATACAATGCAAAACATGAGGGGATTGAGGGCCCTGCTCTTTCGAGCTTACAATCTAGGATACATACATACATTCATACAATAACAATACCTAACAATCATACATACATACATACATACATACATACATACATACATACAATAACAATACAATAGAATGCAAAACATGAGGGGATTGAGGGCCCTGCTCTTTCCAGCTTACAATCTAGGATACATACATACATACATACATTTTTTTTTTTCAACTATATCTGATCTTGTTTGTTTTTTTGTGTATTGTCTTTTTTTTTTTTTTTTGCCACCCATGTGACTGAGCAGATTGTGTTGCCTTCTGTCATGAATCTCCCTCCAATTTACTCCACGACGGGGTTCAGTTTACAGCTTGGTTAGTTGTAAACATGGTGTGACATTGTTTGTAAATGCATGTATATGTTTGTGTATAAAGTAATTTTTTTTTGTTTTTTTTACATTACGGAGAACAGTTCACAAAAATTGCATTTAAAAAAGTGTAGTAGAATTTGTAACGTAATAGGCGTGTTCATGATTTGACCCCGATCCTCTTCTTTTTGGGTCCCCCGACAGCGGTCTTGGCTCTTCCCACATCCACTGAGTGCCTCCAATAGTAAGCCTCTTGTGCATGGACATTGTCCATTTACACACAGAGCGTGATTTGGCCATCCGTTGTGTGAGCCAGTGAGGAGATAGGGACTCGGGAGGACCGCGGCTGTAGTGCACATTGCTGGATCAAGATGGGGCCTAGAAGGCATTTTTTTACATAATGCATAGAATTCATCAAGGTAAAAAAAACCTTCCTTTTAGAACCACTTTATTTTTTCAATGGCAATGATCAGGGGTGTTCGCATGTTGTGATGCTTTACTGCGCGCCCTGCAGCAAAAACTATCCAACATATTGTGATTGGCAGGTGGCGAGCCCGCCGCATGCAACCCATTCCAGCAAATGGGGAGGGGCCACAAGCACATGCAATGCACACGATGGTGGTGCTTTACAGGCTGTAGAGAATCATCACATTGCCTCCTCACCACCTGTAACTTGCCTCTGAAAAGTCAACATGGATGGCTTTTCAGAGGTGCAGCAGGTTTAGATGCATGTCTAAACCTAGCCCAAGAGGGGAATTCTCTTCACTTTGGGAAATTTTATCTAACATCTTTTTGCATCTCTTGGACTGGCAGGGATTTTAAGGGCTCATGTACACGGGGCGTTTGGAAAACTCTTCTGAACGATGGAAATTAACTGCTGGAAAACGTAGGTTAAAAAACATTAGTTTAGCCGCATTTATGCGCGTTTGCGTTTAGAAGCGTTTTTTAAATGATATCCTCAGGAGACCTTCCCAAATGCCCAGAATGTACTTCTGAATGTATTTCAAAAGTTCCATAAGTGAACAAAAAGCGCAGTAAGCCTATCATAGGTTAATAAGAAGGAGAGCGCACAACTTAATCACACTAAGGAATCTCCGGAAAATTGTTATTTTATTTGAATCACATCACTGGAGTTGTCACCTTATTTCAACAGAGACTTCTTTGCATTATTCAGTATTTATATTTATTTTTATAGTAGTCACTATATGTTTTTTTGATCTTTTTGTTTTTTGATCACATTGTTTTTGGATTTGATCATTAACCACTTCCAGACCGGACACTTTTACCCTCTTCCTGACCAGGGCAATTTTCATCTTTCAGCGCTATCACACTTTGAATGACAATTGCGCGGTCATGCAACACTGTACCCAAATGAATTTTTTACCACTTTTTTGAGACAGATAAAGCTTTATTTTGGTGGTATTTATTCACCGCTGGGATTTTTATTTTTTTTGCTATGTAAATGAAAAAGTCCAAAAATTTTGAAAAAAATGTTTTTTTTTATAAAATTTTGCAAATAAATAATATTTCATTATAAATCTTGGCCAAAATTTATTCCGTTATCTTTTTAGTAAAAAAAAAAATCCAAATTAGTTTATAACAAAAATTATAATTTTTAAACTTTTTTTTTACATTTTTATTTTATTTTTTTATATTATTATTAATTTATTTTTTTTACATACTGTCACCCTAGCAGTATGGTGACACTGTACTACTTGTGGGGGGTGATGAAGATTTTTTTTTTTTTTTTACTCATTGCTTTTACACCCATATAGGATGTAAAAGCAATCATTTCCCTTTCTCTCTGTCTGCATTCTTGCAGCCATTGAGAAGTACTGAGTGAACTGTGATTGGTCACAGCTTGTCACATGGTACAAGCCTGTTGTGACTAGCCTTGTACCATGTGACCTCTGTGATCATTCACAGATTTCACACGTAGTAAGCAATGATGTCACAAGTGACATCTTGCTTACTACTTTGCATGTGATCACTGATTGGCCAATCAGTGATCACATGATCGGGACCTCGTGCAGAGGTCCCGTCCGACGATTGGTGTTTCACTGCGTGTTTCACAGCGGGCACCGGATCGCGGTGCTGTGTGCTCCCAGGGAGCGCGCACAAGCAGGGTGCGGGGAGGCCGTTTATAAACGGCCACCTGACCCTGCACTGCCACCGTCCGGCCGTTTATATGCAACGGCCGGTCGGGAAGTGGTTAAGATGTTTTTTTTGGGATTATTATTTAGATTATGTTTTAGGGATTTATTGAGCTGATTTATATATATATTTTATATTTTCACTCAGATTGGGAGCGCAACATATATTAATCATTTTTTCAGATTCCAGCAGTTATTTTTTTTTTTTTTAATAATGAAAGTACATGATTGGTTCCTGTGAGCACCACCTCTAGTTTTTCTTTCATAAGCCTTCATACAATGATGTTTTACAGTGGTCTGATGGCAGCCTGCAGTCAGTAAGGCCCCTGTAACAGAATGGAGCTTGTGTCCTGTTAAATGGAGGCATAGTATTCGTTGTGTGGACATATTTTCATCTCCTGTCTTCACAAATATGACCAGTTTCCAGTATGTTTTCCAGTGAGCAGTAGGTGGATCGGAATGGTATGCAGAAAATCTTAACACATCTTTGTAATAGTAGAACTGAACCCCCTTATTCAACCTTTCTGCTGAGTCACATGACTTGTCGCAACAGAAGGCATGTTTGAGCCTGTTGTACCGCATCGATACGCAGTGTAAATATCACAGAAGATAACAGGGTTGTGTGTTTATTTATTTCAGGTACTTATATAGCGCCTTCAATTTACACAGCACTTTACATATACAGTCAGGTCCATAAATATTGGGACATGGACACAATTCTAACATTTTTGGCTCTATACACCACCACAATGGATTTGAAATGAAACAAACAAGATGTGCTTTAACTGCAGACTGTCAGCTTTAATTTCAGGGTATTTACATCCAAATCAGGTGAACGGTGTAGGAATTACAACAGTTTGCATATGTGCCTCCCACTTGTTAAGGGACCAAAAGTAATGGGACAGAATAATAATCATTAATCAAACTTTCACTTTTTAATACTTGGTTGCAAATCCTTTGCAGTCAATTACAGCCTGAAGTCTGGAACGCATAGACATCACCAGACGCTGGGTTTCATCCCTGGTGATGCTCTGCCAGGCCTCTACTGCAACTGTCTTCAGTTCCTTATAAATCAAAAAGTGCAGCGCTAAAAAGAAACACTAAAATATTAAAAAAGAAACACTAATATTTGGCAAATCCCCCCAGACGACGTGCGTGTGCACGAAACGCGTAGGAGGAGCCAGCAACGCCGTGACGTCACGCCGCCGGAGCATCGTGGAGCTCCGGCGGCCATCTTTAACACTGGACGGTTAGTCCATATTATCGCTTGTATATTTACTCTACACATCCTCGTTTTACCTTAATAAAGTTACTACTAAACTTACTACACTATGGAGATGTCTCTGCTTTGACTCCCTTGGGGAGTATCAATCCACAGTCATTCACCTGACCACTGGAGAAGGAGTTCCCTCTACCACTGCAGAGCAGTCCATAGGCTATCACCTGGAGGGTACACTGGACCACCTTGACAAACATCCAGGACCACTGAAGGGAGGATATTAGAGTCCAGACACCATCCTTGACCAGTAGATGACCACAGGAGAAACATATTTACAAACGCTCATTAAATTGTGCGTTCTGGTAAGTGTGCATTCTTTCTGCACCTTATCCCACAGCACCTTACTACCAGAAAGATACGAGTATATGAAGGCACCTGATGTCACTTAAAATCATCACATGAACTGTTTATATTTATATTTTAGTGTTTCTTTTTAGCGCTGCACTTTTTGATTTCTATGGTTTTGGAGGTTTTTATGGTTACCTAGTGTACAGCTGCTATATTGTCTTTTCAGGTGCGCTCGCACATATTTCTTATACTGTTTGTCTTCAGTTCCTGCTTGTTCTTGGGGCATTTTCCCTTCAGTTTTGTCTTCAGCAAGTGAAATGCGGCGTGAAGGGGTTAATTGGCTCCTGTCTAAATTGTCCCTAGTATGTGTATGTATGAATGTGAGTTAGGGACCTGAGATTGTACGCCCCTTGAGGGTTAGGGACCTTAGATTGTACACCCCTTGAGGGTTAGGGACCTTAGATTGTACACCCCTTGAGGGTTAGGGACCTTAGATTGTACACCCCTTGAGGGTTAGGGACCTTAGATTGTACACCCCTTGAGGGTTAGGGACTGATGTGAATGTACAATATATGTTTAAAGGGCTGCGTAAATCTACGGCGCTAGAAGTACCTGAAATAAAAATAAATAAACATAATTTACTGTACAGTTAAAGGTAAAAGTAAGCATTCCATATTCCCTCCTTTCCTATGCACTGGAGTTCTTTGAAATGATGCCGGCCATTGTTCCCGCTGTCTGTGTCTTAGCAAGCTTTCCCTTGTGGTTGCTTTGCTCTCAGGACACATCCTTCAGATTCTCCCGCACATTTCTCAGCTGTTCATTGTGGCAGAGGGGCCATCGGCAGCCAGTGTGCCGACCCATAAACCTGGCCGGTTCAATAGTAAAACCTAAGCTGTTTTTAAATCTTTAATCCATAAACTATTTAGTTTTGCCTCTTAAGACACAAAGCTATGTCATGTCAGCTGGTGGAGAGGATGAGCGAAGGGGAATGTCGCTGGAGCCTGCCTGGTGTCAGGCTCTGAAAATAACGCGGCGGCGGCGTGTATGCTGGACGGGAGCCATCAGTTGTGGGAATAGATTGTGCCGAGTCAGAACAGTTTGTCTCAGTTTCATGCACTGCTTGCTGTTCTTTTTTTGTTTTTTGCAGAGGCAAAAAAAAAAAAAAAAAAGTGCAATTGTCTGTAGCATGTTCACCCGCTGTGTTCAACAGTTACAACTTTATATTTCCCAGCAGTGCAGGGAACTGAATACCAAAGCCTGGAGCCAAAGATTTGTGGACCACCTATATGGTAATGGCCAGCCTGCTGAGATTGAAAATGTTGGCTGCCAGCTGCAATGTATAAGATTTACATGTCCATAGGTTACCATCTGTAGGGAAATACATGATCACGCTAGCCCTCCCATGTAGTAGGCCCTGGTGTGATGGTCAGACTCCAGAGAAAACGTATGCAAGTGCCACTGGGACCTTGTTTATATCTACAGTTTGATGGTCAGTGGGAAGAATGGTCCTTACACTTGTGGTCAGTGGGAAAAATTACCCCGTTACAGCTAAAAAGATCAATGGTGTCAGTGGAAACTTATCTGAGAGGCAGGAATTGCTCAAGGAACTCCTAGCAACCTCTGGAGGAACCTTAGTGTTCCATGGAACCCTTGTTGAGAAACCCTGCTCTATAGTGTGTACGTTTCTCAATCCAGAGCACTAAGTGTCATTTCTGTCTGCTACCTCCTTCCTCTGCTATGAGCATGAGTCACTACTGACAAGTTTTCCTGACGCCAAGAGCTAAAAAGGTGACGGGGGAGCTCCAGCACACAGACTGTGATTGACAGCTTCAGCTCTGTTTGATCACATACATGTACGTCATTGTGCCCGCTCGAACTTGGGAGGCAGAGACCCCTGCCCCCTGCACTCACCACCCCCTATGACCACAGTGGTTTGCTGCTTACAGCATTGGGCCACTTTGTTCACTATGTGATTACATGATCACAATATCAACAAAGCTGTTATGGATGAATCTCATTCATATCTCCTAGATTGTAAGCTCGAAAGAGCAGGGCCCTCGATCCCCTCATGTTTTGCATTGTATTGGTATTGTTCTGTCACATGTTCTGTCCCCCTTTGTAATGTACAGCGCTGAGCGAACTATTGGCGCTTCATAAATACTGTATAATAACTGCTTTGTTTACTATATACTAGTGAGCTGTGATTGGCCCTCAGCTATCACATGGTACCTGGGCCAATCACAGTACCCAGTACCATGTGATTAGATCTAGCCAATCACAGATCAGTATTAATTACAGCTGTCATTAATGAAACTCATTCATGACGGTTCAAAACATTGTTGATAAAATTATAATTATTACAGGTGCTTGTATAGCGCCGTCAATTCACACAGTGATATATCAGCAAAGTTTTGAGAGAGGAAAAAAAAAATTCCTGATCAACCCCTCCCAGAGTAGTACAGTATTACTATGGTGACACCGAACTACTCTGATGAAAGTATAAAAAGCAAACAAAAAAAATGTTTAAAAAATTAAACTGTTTGGAATCGGTGTGAATCTTACTGTCTTTACCTGTCCCCTACCATCTTGGTACTTTCTACATGTTTTGTTGGAAGAATTTTTATTTTATTTTTTAAATTTTTTTATATAGACCTGTCCTGACATACAGCATATGGATAGCCACGTTTTATGGCCTAGTTTTTGTTGATTTCTGAATTTATATTCACACGGGAGTCGGGGTTAGTTTAGTCATTTTATAAAGTAGCTTCACCTTGTCTCTTGTCACAGATTTAAATGTTTGCTTTTATGTTCTAGAGCCTCTAGGACTAGGACTTCTCCTTTGATTATGAGTGTAACGGAACCGACCCAGTCTGTGCTTGGGTACTTCCGTTAGGATACCGCTTCCCCATCCAAACACCCGACAACAGACACCACAGCTGACCATACAAGACTAGTTTATTTGAACACAGATACAAGATATATACACTCGGGACAAATCCCCCCTCCCTGCAAAATGACACAGTACGGGGACAATCTACATTTAGTAACGAGACACACAGGTACTCAAACTTCACACCAGCAGACAGTCCCATCAGGAGGGAGGACTGCTGGAGACACCCCCCCCCCCCTTCACTAAGCTAATACACATAAGTCCCACAATAGTTTGCTCCCAAGCAAGACAAACAATAGAACAATGGGATGCAGCCACACAACACCAAACAATCCACAACCCCCACCCCACCTATCTCCTAGACATGTCTACACAAAATTAGGACAGATCGCCCTGTACCCCTAACAGGCACAGGGTGACTTGCACATAAGAGGGATATGGGGAGCTCAGACAGGGTCTCCCCACCTCTCTAAAGTGAGCTGGGTTCCATGGGCCCCCCACCCAAAGTGACTCCCGTCACTATGAGGGTTTTTAAAAGCTAATCCGTGCTGAAATCCTATTATTGAGCTAGCACCTCTCAGGCATTTAAGCTGGCTTTGGGAAACTCATCCTCATTAATATCTTAAGAGAACAGCGGAGGAAAGGCTTAATTAATACTGCGCTGAGCCATGCTTAATGTGAGCTCTACCGGTTGCTGGGCTAATTGGCCGATGACTCTGTTTACAGCTCTTTGTCAGCCGCGTATCAGGTACCGCGCAGATTATCAAGCCCTGGTCGGCGTCACACTGTCTACAGTGCAATGCCTATAATTTATTTTTAATGAAATCACAGTTATTGTAAACCCTTACATATACTCAGAGAAGTGACTGGCCTCAGATGATACATAGAGATTAAACAAATCCTACATAAGTTGTACCTGTTTATCTACAGTCTTCTCTACATCCATTCAAAGTGCTGAATTTATACAGCTTGTCTGTGAGTTCAGGAAAAAGGGAGCAGAGGGCTGAAATGACACACTAAATCATTTAACCACTTCCAGTCCGGACACCTTCACCCCCTTCCTGTCCAGGGCAATTTTCAGCTTTCAGCGCTATCACACTTTGAATGACAATTGCGCGGTCATGCAACACTGTACCCATATGAATGTTTTACCATTTTTTTGAGACAGATAAAGCTTTATTTTGGTGGTATTTATTCACCACTGGAATTTTTCTTTTTTTTTGCTATACAAATGAAAAAGTCAAAAAATTTTGAAAAAAGTGTTTTTCTTATAAAATTTTGCAAATAAATAATATTTCATCATAAATCCTGGCCAAAATTTATTCCGTTATCTTTTCAGTAAAAAAATAAATAACCCAAATTAGCTTATAACCAAACCGACTATCGGTGTTTCACTGTGTCTGGAAGACACAGCTGGCACTGGATTGCGATGCTGCGCGCTCACAGAGAGCGCGCAAACAGGATGCGGGGAGGTTGTTTATAAACGGCCACCCGACCCTGCACTGCCACCGTCCGGCCGTTTATATACAACGTCCGGGTGGGAGGTGGTTAATGAATGTGAAACAGTAAAGTGCAGCATAAAATCACATTTCCTGATTATGTGATTGGCTCACTGATTTTCCCAGAAGTCTGCACTAAGATACAAGCAGGGTGGATTTGATTTAAATCAAGTTGATATAAATCACTAGTGAAAAGGCTCGATTTAACCCGTGCCTACCGGGCACTTATACCCCCTTCGTGCCCAGGCCAATTTTCAGCTTTCACTGCTGTCGCACTTTGAATGACAATTGCGCGGTCATGCAGCATTGTACCCAAATGACATTTTTATCATTTTTTTCACACAAATAGAGATTTCTTTTGCGTAATAAACAAAAAAATTTGAGAAAAAAATTTTCCTTTGTTATAAATTTTTGCAAACAGGTAATTTTTCTCCTTCACTCTTTCCTCACCAAAAGTGGAGTTCCTTTTTAAGCACTGACAATAAAACCCGTAAGCTGATTTCTATGCAGAGCTGCACCAAATTTTGCACGCTCCAGTTTTAGTAAATCAACCCTAATATCACAAACAATCAATACTTCTAATAGGCATATCAATAGGTACAAATGAACATTACAGTGGACTTACAAACCCCAAATGATCACAAATGCATGCAGCCGTTCAAATCCATTTTACACACATCAGACATATGTTTTTTTTTTTCATTACTTATTTACTTTCTTTTGGTCTGTAAAATATACAAAGTTAGGATTTGCATACACTAGAACAGCAATGGGCAAACTACGGCCCGTGGGCCATATACGGCCCGGCGGACCTTTTAATCCGGCCCGTGGAGCGTGATGCTGTCAGGATGTGTGTAGGCGGGGCAGCATGACGAAGGTGAGGGGAGCTAGGCTCCTCTCACAGTCCGCCCTGAAGACCGGAACGGCGCGGGAACACGGCGAGAGGAACGCGCGGAGCAAAGGTAAGTGAATGAATTACTATATGGGGGATGAATTACTATGGGGGATGAATTACTATGGGGGATGAATTACTATGGGGGATGAATTACTATATGGGGGATGAATTACTATGGGGGATGAATTACTATATGGGGGATGAATTACTATATGGGGGATGAATTACTATATGGGGGATGAATTACTATATGGGGGATTAATTACTATGCTTACTATGGGGGAATATTACTATACTTACTATGGATGACACATACACATCATTCATCTACTCTTGGTCCGGCCCCCGGGTCCAATCTATGAACCCATTGCGGCCCTCAAGTCAAAAAGTTTGCCCACCCCTGCACTAGAATAACCTTAGTCATGGTTTTCTTTTTCTTTTTTTTTCTTTTTTCTTCTCTTTTAGGCCCAAGTGTCCGCTGGTCAGGATATTTAGCCATGTGCCATTGATGAAGATGTATTAAATGGTGGACTAAGATCTAATGATATGGCCATTAATGGCATCTGTTGGGGCTCAGGTGAATGATGCAGAATTTAAATGTGACTGTATTCCAAAGCTGACCCGGTGTCAGCTGGAGAAACCCAAAACCCCCAAAAATAGCCACGTGACAACACAAGTCTTGCCTATCTGGAAATTGGAGAAGAAGAATGCTCATTTTGGCTACAGTGGTCAACATGTTCACTGTATGGTTTCCCATGCTTATTGTTTTACTGAGCCAAGTAAGAAGGCAGTGTCTATAACACCAACTCCTCCACGGACCCTGCCAAAATACTTTGAAACTCTTGAAAGAACTTTGGTCTTCCATAGACCGTTGATTCACCAGAGACCTTACAGTAGAACTGAATCTCCATCTTTAAGAACAAAAGCAGACGATCAGAGGTCATACTCCTTCTCTCACCACTGTCCTCCAGTCAGGCCTTTTCCTAAATCTCTCCGAACTGCTGGTGCCATGACCTCCTCATTGATAGATCAGTTTCCTCTGCCTAGTGCAGCAGGGGAGCTCACTGAAGTTGGTATCCGAAGACCTTCAAGTGTATCGCCAAAACTTTCTTCAGATGCTTCCAGGCCAGCCCTACTTATGAACTCTTTCCTACGTCCTACCAGTGCTAAAGTGCCTTTGCCTCCACAGGGGGACAATAGAAAGAACAACACTTCTCCACATGTTGGAGCAAAGTCAGCTTCCTGGCATAATGGTGAGAGAGTAGACTCCGTCTTGCCCAGTAGCGGGGTTCCAACATTAACCCACAATAGTATTAGTACAGGGAATGTTTCTTCCAGTATTCTAGGGGCAGCCAAAACGGAGGAAGCTATGTGTCCAATACATAACAACTTTACCAATGTTCCTTACAAAGGGGTCCAACTCACAGAGGCTGTAAGACGATTAACTGGAAGACATTTTGACATTTCACCCAAAGCAGTCTACCAAAAGGAAGAGACATTTACTAGCTGTGATGAAAAATCTCCACCTGCCTTCTATCCAGGCCTTCCAAATAACACCGCTCCTTGCAGCCTGATATCTAATGGTCATTGCCTTAATGAGGACAGTGCTGGTCTTTGCAGTGCCAACGTCTGCACCAAACTAATCAGCAACAATTTGAATGTTGCCGAAAGGGACTCTAATAATCTTGGTACCTCATATCAAACTACTGAGACTTCTAGTATACCAAGTGAACCCCAACCTCCTTTTACTGGGGAAACATCACAGCGAGAGAATATAACTGTCGTGGCCTCTCAAATTTCAACCATTCATCTTAATCGAGCTTGTGTGAAAGACAGCGACCAACCCGATTCTGCAAGTGAGCAAGAGTAAGTTGTATTGTATTTTACTTTTATGGTGTTGGGTGATTAGTCCTCCGGACACAGTGGAACACCGATCATCGGACAGGACCTATGTGCGAGGTCCCGATCATGTGATCACTGATTGGCCAATCAGTGATCACATGCACACTGATTGGCCAATCAGTGATCACATGCAGAGTAGTAAGCAAGATGTCACTTCTGACATCATTGCTTACTACGTGTGAAATCTGTGAATGATCACAGAGGTCACATGGTACCAGGCTATTCACAACAGCCTTCTACCATGTGATAAGCTGTGACCAATCACAGCTCACACAGTATTTCTCAATGGCTGCAGGAATGCAGCCAGAGAGAAGGAGAAATTATTGCTTTTACAGCCTTTATGGGTGTAAAAGCAATCAGTGTAGAAAAAAAATCTTCTTCACCCCCCACAAGTAGTACAGTGTCACCATGGTGACACTGTACTGCTAGGGTGACAGTATGTTAAAAAAAAAAAAAGCTAATTTTAAAAATTATAATTTTGGGTTATAAACTAATTTGGTTTTTTTTTTTTTTTTTTTACTAAAAAGATAACTGAATACATTGTGGCCAAGATTTATGATGAAATATTATTTATTTGCAAAATTTTTATAAGAAAAACACTTTTTTCAAAATTTTGGGACTTTTTCATTTATATAGAAAAAAAATAAAAATCCCAGAGGTGAATAAATACCACCAAAATAAAGCTTTATCTGTCTAAAAAAAAAAGTGCTAAAAATTCATATGGGTACAGTGTTGCATGACCACACAATTGTCATTCAAAGTGTGAAAATTGGCCTGGACAGGAAGGGGGTAAAAGTGTCCGGACTGGAAGGGGTTAAGCAAACAATATGGTCTTACATGACCATACTGCTGTAGAGCTTAGACTGGGAGAGAGAGAAGCAGCACAAAAAGCTGATTGGTTGTACTGTACTGCTCATGTGCTAAAGAGCTTGATGATAGTAGAGAGAACACAGTGAATGAGATGGGCACATCGGTGCTGCTTATCCTTGTACTGTCCAGTCACAGGCTGAGGAAGAGACAAGACCTCTAAGTGTTATTTGACTGCAGCAGAGTAAAGTCAAGTCTCCTGTCACTGAAAACAAGCCACAAAATACACCCAGCTGACTTAAGGCACCTATGCTGTAGTACATAAAAAATAAATTATTATTGCACACATGGGTAAAATATAGAAATAAAATTATAGCACGGTCATATACAGTCAGGTCCATAAATATTGGGACATCGACACAATTCTACCATTTTTGGCTCTATACACCACCACAATGGATTTGAAATGAAACGAACAAGATGTGCTTTAACCGCTGTCAGCTTTAATTTGAGGGTATTTACATCCAAATCAGGTGAACGGTGTAGGAATTACAACAGTTTGCATATGTGCCTCCCACTTGTTAAGGGACCAAAAGTAATGGGACAGTTGGCTTCTCAGCTGTTCCATTAAAGCTGACAGTCTGCAGTTAAAGCACATCTTGTTCGTTTAATTTCAAATCCATCGTGGTGGTGTATAGAGCCAAAAATGTTAGAATTGTGTCGATGTCCCAATATTTAGGGACCTGACTGTATAAAACCAAAACAATGCGTAAAACCATGTGAAAACCTGTGACTGCATATACTTATGCACAGCCAAAATATATTTCTACTGTCTTTATAATAATACATTCACTGATTACACGAAAAATACAATTGATCATAGAAATTCTGTGAAACAAAGTCCACATGCTAACGCATGATGTAAGTCTTATGCATTGAAATCAAGCACTTGGTGCTCTCAACTTTCCAGACCACGAAAAGTGCCAATTTCTTAACATATTTTCTGGTCTGGAAAGTTGTTTGCATCAAATGCATGATTCCAATGCACAAGTCTTATATCATGCATTATCAGCCATAAAAAATGTTTAATAAAAAATAATAAAGTAGGTGTTGTACTCACAAACGACAATATAGTCAAGGCACATCATAAAGAACAGCTGGGTCAACACCGCGCTGAGTAACAGTCCGCAATAGGGAGTTTAGACATCCAAAAGGCTGACGCGTTTCGAGGACTTGCCTCTTCCTCAGAGCCACTGTTCTTTTATGATGTGCCTTGACTATATTGTCGTTTGTGAGTACAACACCTACTTTATTATTTTTTATTAAACATTTTTTATGGTAATGCACTAGGCCTGTGCGCCCTCTCTTTGTTCTTTCCCCATTCAGTATATTTGGATTTCCCCGGTCCATTTGAGGGCAGCAAGGTGTGCATGTTCCAGGACATTCTTAATGTGGTTGTAGCATCGAGTCCATCCCCAAGCGCAGGAGCATTTGAGTTTGCTGGTTCTATGCATTATCAGCCCCTTGGGCTATTTGTGTAACCTGGGCGTATACTTTAGTTTTCACATAACTTCTATGAACAATTGTATGAGTTCTTTTTTTTTTATTGTACTTTTATATTTGAGTAATCCGCAAATGTATTATTATTATTGATGTAAACACAGTGGATATGTATTTGGTTGTGCACAGGTAGGTATATTCAGTCACAGAATGGTTTTGCGTGCTGTTTTCCTCGTACTACTTTACACAATCAAGAAGGAACTGATAATAATCTGCTAGATCCTGGAAAAGAAGTGATCCATAATATAATCCAGAGCTGCACCCTTCAAGGCACCAGATAACCCAGTATCCTTGTTGGTGGTGATAGTTGAGCACTAATGCTCCTGTGCCCTCCAATCCCCCCCCCCCCCCCTTCAAAAGGGGTCTTCTGCTACCAGAGACAAATTCTCCTGCGCTCAGAGACCCAGATAGGTGGTGGATGGATGGAACAAGAACTTGAAAAATTTGACCACCAATCCATATAGGGTTGTGCAGCTCCAAACAAGGTTGGGGAAGCCCGACCAGTACTGCAAAGCGAAACAAAAGGCGCACCAACCTTGCGCATTACCTCTTTAACCACTTCCTCTCCGGACACTTTTACCCCCTTCCTGTCCAGGGCAATTTTCAGCTTTCAGCGCTATCACACTTTGAATGACAATTGCACGGTCATGTAATACTGTACTCATATGAATTTTTTACCATTTTTTTTGAGACAGATAAAGCTTTATTTTGGTGGTATTTATTCACCGCTGGGATTTTTATTTTTTTTGCTATGTAAATGAAAACGTCCAAAAATTTTGAAAAAAAGTGTTCTTTTTTATAAAAATTTTGCAAATAAATAATATTTCATCATAAATCTTGGCCAAAATTTATTCCGTTATTTTTTTAGTAAAAAAAAAAACCCAAATTTAGTTTAAAACCAAAAATTATCATTTTTAAACATTTTTTTTTTTACATTTTTATTAAATTTTTATTTTTTTTTTTATTTTTTTTTTTTTACATACTGTCACCCTAGCAGTATAGTGTCACCATTGTGACACTGTACTACTTGTGGGGGGTGATGATTTTTTTTTTTTTTACACTGATTGCTTTTACACCCATATAGGATGTAAAAGCAATCATTTCTCTTTCTCTCTGTCTGCATTCTTGCAGTCATTGAGAAGTACTGAGTGAGCTGTGATTGGTCACAGCTTATCACATTGTACAAGGCTGTTGTGAATAGCCCTGTACCATGTGACCTCTGTGATCATTCACAGATTTCACACGTAGTAAGCAATGATGTCACAAGTGACATCTTGCTTACTACTTTGCATGTGATCACTGATTGGCCAATCAGTGATCACATGATCAGGACCTCGTACAGAGGTCCCGTCCGACGATCGGTGTTTCACTGTGTCCAGAGGACACAGCGGGCACCGGATTGCGGTGCTGCGCGCGCACAGCTAGAAAAGGCGGGTGCCGTTTCTGAACGGCAACCCGCCCCTGCACTGCCACCGCCCTGCCGTTTATAAACAGCAGGCGGATGGCAAGTGGTTAAACTAAATTTTATTAAATACAAAATGTGTTCTGCTACACCAGACAGGGCTTGTGCTGTGTGGCATAGCTGTGTAATTCTCAGAACTGGATGGACAGATATACAAATCCTTTGACAGTTAAAAAGGTTTCCAAATCTATATCCAATCCATATGCTTAGCTTGCCTGGAGTTGAGCTCTTTTTTTTTTTTTTTTTTTTTTTTTCTTTTCTATCAGAAATTACGTTTATTAATGTTGAAGTCATAAAATCTCAAAATGACAAAGCATATACAGAATGGTATCAAAGACTCAATCATCAACAAACCGAACAACATATTAAAGAAAACCTTCCAGTGCTATCAATTAGACCTGAAATCCAAGAGTTTATGCAGCATTACAGAAATAACACATTACAATGCAGTCAGATGATACGGCAATGTTTGCATACAAAGGACAATAGGAGAATCCCGACAACAGTGAACCCGCAGGATGGAGTTGAGCTTTCATTTGGCTTCAGGCACTACTCACATTTGTTTTCCATTATTTATTCTGAGCTTGTTTTTCATTGTAGGCTTCTGCCAAACTGTGAACCTGACTGTGCAGAAGAGGAGCTTCCTGAAGGTCTAGATGACAGCCAGGATGAAGAAGAGGATGAGGAAGGTTGGTATGTGTAAGAAATGACTGTCCCAGCATCTTCTCTCAGAAGGCCCAGTTTCCTCACATTGTCTGTGTTCTAATTCAGATCCTGATGACCCTTCTGTTATCCAAGTGTCGTCCTCTTCATTGATGTCAGGCTCAGCCAGGTATGATGTCTTACATATTGTAGTGGTGCTTCTTCAACCTTTTTTCGGTTATTTACCATGAGTAATCTTCACCAAAATCCTAGGTTCCCAAAGAATTTGTGGAAGGAACTATAAACTTTTTCTATTGCTTCAGCTAGCAGAGCTGTGCAGTGCAGCCAAACTCAAGAACACAAATGTAATATATTGTAGCTTCCCGATATGGTGGCTGCATTAACCACTTGCCGTCCGCCTGCTGTTTATAAACGGCAGGACGGTGGCACTCCAGGGGCGGGTTGCTGTTCATAAACGGCACCCGCCTGTTCTATCTGGGAGCGCGCAGCACCGCGATCCGGTTCCAGCTGTGTCCTCCGGACACAGTGAAACACCGATCATCAGACGGGACCTCTGTACGAGGTCCCGATCACGTGATCACTGATTGGCCAATCAGTGATCACATGCAAAGTAGTAAGCAAGACGTCACTTGTGACATCATTGCTTACTACGTGTGAAATCTGTGAATGATCACAGAGGTCACATGGTACAAGGCTATTAACAACAGCCTTGTACCATGTGACAAGCTGTGACCAATCACAGCTCACTCAGTAGTTCTCAGTGGCTGCAAGAATGCAGACAGAGAGAGAAATTATTATTATTATACAGTATTTATAAAGCGCCAATAGTTCGCTCAGCGCTGTACATTACAAAGGGGGACAGAACATGTGACAGAACAATACCAATACAATGCAAAACATGAGGGGATAGAGGAAATGATTGCTTTTACACCCTATATGGGTGTAAAAGCAATCACTGTAAAAATAAAAAATAAAAATCCTAACCCCCCACAAGTAGTAGTGTCACTGTACTGCTAGGGTGACAGTATGTAAAAAAACAAACAAACAAACATAAATAATATAAAAATGTAAAAAAAAGTTTAAAAATTATAATTTTTGGTTATAAACTAACTTGGCTTATTTGTTTTTTTACTAAAAAGATAACGGAATACATTTTGGCCAAGATTTTATGATGAAAGATTATTTATTTGCAAAAGTTTATAAGAAAAACACTTTTTTTTCAAAATTTTTGGACATTTTCATTTACATAGCAAAATAAAAATCCCAGCGGTGAATAAATTACCACCAAAATAAAGCTTTATCTGTCTCAAAAAAATGGTAAAAAATTCATATGGGTACAGTGTTGCATGACCGAGCAATTGTCATTCAAAATGTGATAGCGCTGAAAACTGCCCTGGACAGGAAGGGGGTAAAAGTGTCTGGCAAGGAAGTGGTTAAAGTGTATCTAAAACTGGATAATTCACCTTTGCCAAAAAGCTGCCTATGTAGATAATGGGTGTCAGGAGATAAAAAAAAACTGTGCAGCTCTGACTAAAGTTGAATAATGTCCTTGCTATAGGTGTATTCCATTTACATACCTCCTGGAGCCTGACTTGAATACTCCCAGGGTGTCGCTAGGTGAGGCCTAGTCATTACTGCTCACCTGTGATGGAGGAGGTGAGCAGTAATGATTAGGCTTCACTTAGCAACGTCCTGGGAGTATTCCTGTCAGGCTTCATGAGGTACATAAATGGCCGACACCTAGAGCAAGGGTGTTAGTCAACTTTAGTCAGAGACACACATTTTGTTATTATCCACAGACACCCTTTATCTGTATAGACAGGTTTCTGGTAAAGGTTTTTTAAAAAACATTTTTGTGAAAAATAGTTCTTACTATTCTGTCTTCACAGCAATTGCTTTAACCACTTGAGCGCCTGAGGATTTACCCCCCTTAATGACCACGCCTTTTTTTGCTGTTTGGCGCTGCACTAATTCAAATGATAATTGCGCGGTCATGCAATGCTGTACCCAAACGAAATTTACGTCCTTTTTTTCACACAAATAGAGCTTTCATTTGGTGGTATTTTATCACCTGTGTGCTTTTTATTTTTTGCGCTATTAACAAAAAAAACAATATTTTCTACTTTCAGCTATAAAAAATATATCGTAATCTCAAAGTTAGGGGGGGCGATCAAGGGGTTAAACGGGATTACTGGTGTATTAGCGGGCAAACTGGCGCTATCTGGGAGGGACGCTAACACTATTGGAAGTCGCCAGCGACACTGATACAGTGATCAGTAAAAATCTGTTCACTGATCAATGACACTGGTGACAGGGCAGTGAAGGGGTTAACTGGGGGGGGGGGCGATCAGGGGGTTAAACGTGTCCTAGAGTTTTCTAACTGTCTGTGTAGTGCTTTTGTATTCACAGTTCTTCTGTCTTCTTCTCTCTCTGGGACGAATGTGCCCAGGCAGAGAAGAATGACATCATATCCTGTCCTGTGTAAATGTCAACACAGGACAGGATAGTCAGGGACCGATCATCCGATTTCTGCCAGACATCACTGGCTGAAACCGGATGATTGATCCCTCCGGGATCAAATCGTGACACCCGCGGGACGGCGGGAGCGCGCGCGCCCCCTGCCCGCAAAAACCTCGGGAGCGCGAAGCACGTTTTAAAACGTGCTTTTGCGCAGCTGTGCCGCCCTGCCACCGTTTTAATGCAGTGGCTGGGCGGTAAGAGGTTAAAAATCTCACTGCTGCTTTTATAATCAAAACTCTGCACATTGCTTGTTTGTCGCTGGAGGGTATAACTTCCTGCATGGGACTACAGGGTAACATGATGACTCACACCCAGTGGTGTATTTAGGTTTTGTGCTGCCCTAGGCAACACAAAAATTGTCTGCCCCCACAGACACCAATCAACACAACCCCCCCCCCCTTTCCCCTACTCCAGAAAAAGCCTGACATTGTCCAGCAACACACCTGCCCCCCACCCTGGAGAGTCTTCCTCTACCCCCCAATCCCCCCCCCCCCCCCGGTGATAGAGAGTCACTCATCTTCACAGCTCCTGACATCCCCGGCCGGGAGCGAGTCAAGCTTTACATACACCATCAAGCAGCCCGCGCAGCCTCTCTCAGATCCCACCTGGTTCCCATGGTGCGCGTGTTCCTTATTCCATCCCTTCTTCTGGGGGGAGGTACTGCCCCCCTGAAAAATGCCGCCCTAGGCAAGTGCCTTGTGGTAAATACACCCCTGCTCACACCTCACTGATACGTACCGCCTTATAGTGCACAGCAGGCCATGCTGGATCAAAGCTTCTTTCTGCTTAACCACTTCAAGTCCGGATTCTTTCACCCCCTTCCAGTCCAGGCCAATTTTCAGCTTTCAGCGCTATCACACTTTGAGTGACGATTACTCAGTCATGCAAAACTGTATCCATTTGAACTTTTTAACTTTTTTTGAGACAGATAGAGCTTTCTTTAGGTGGTATTTTGATCACCACTGGGTTTTGAAAAAAAAAATCATTTTTTGCTTAGTTTTTGTTATAAAATTTTGCAAATAGATAATTTTTCTTCATAAATTTAGGCCAAAATGTATTCTGCTATGTTTTTGGGGTAAAAATGACCCAAAACTGTTTGTTATTTAGTCTGTGTGAAAGTTTTATAGAGTCTACATACTATAGGATATATATTTGAAAATTGACCAGTTGAGACCCTAAAATGCCAGACACTGGTATGGCATATGGCAGTGTTCTGGACATTAGCATGAGGCATGGAGGTGATCAGGACGCTGCTATGGGCTATGGAGGTGATCAGCATGCTGGTATGGGCTATGGAGGTGATCAGGATGCTGGTATGGGCTATGGAGGTGATCAGGATGCTGGTATGGGGTATGGCGGTGATCAGGACGCTGGTATGGGGTATGGTGGTGATCAGGACGTTGATATGGGGTATGGTGGTGATTAGGGCGCTGGTATGAGGTATGGCGGTGACCAGGATGCTGGTATGGGGTATGGTGGTGATCAGAGCACTGGTATGGGGTATGGCGGTGACCAGGACATTGGTATGGTGTATGGGGGTGATCAGGGCGCTGGTATGGCGGTGATCAGGACATTAGTATGGTGTATGGGGGTGTTTTGTGTGCACTGGGACAGGTGTTAGGGCCCCCCTGCATTATTTATTATTGATATTGTGGGGCAGTGATCAGGGACACAGGGGCACTAAACTGAGGCACTGGGGTGGCTGGCACTGCAGTGTGTGAGTGTACAAGCAGCCTGCAGGATTGCTTCTCTGTGCTCTCACACTGAGAACAGAGAGAAGCGATTTTTACTTTGTTTTATTTTTTACTATGTGACTGCTGTGATTGGTCACAGCAGTCACATGGTAAAACACCACGTGATCGCCCGAACATAGTGATAATGTGATATGCTTTGTCCTGACAACACACTGATCACCGGGCTCCGGAGTGCGCACTCTGTGAGCCGTGCAGGAGCCATCGATGCGGGCTGACATACTGGAACATTAGCCCACCTCTGCGCTGCTTCCCGTCCACCGTCTATGTAGAATGGGTGGACAGGAAGAGTTTAAAGTGGTTGTAAACCCTCACATATACCCAGTGAAGTGAATGGCCTCAGGTGATACACAGAGATTAAATAAATTCTCCTGCATAAGTTGTACCTGTTTATCAACAGCCGTCTGTCCCCTACATCCATTCAAAGTGCAGAATTTACACAGGATATCTCAACTCTGTAAAGCAGGGGGCGGGGAACTGAAGTTACACTCAGTGAGGAGAGCTCTGACAGCTGATTGGTGGGAATGGACACACACCCCCCTTCACACAGAAGCAGAGCTGAGGCTGTCTATCACAGGCTGTGCCCTTCCTTGTCTTCTCTTGGTGTCAGGAAAACTTGTGAGAAATGATTCATGCTGATCTAATGAATGTGAATGTCGGTGTCTTAACATTTGCGATTTGCTGCAGCAAAAAAAAATAGTTCTTGCATTACTTTTTCTGCAGTTTTGCTGCGATTTCACATACATAGAAAATAATAGAAATCACACTGCAAATTGCAAGAAATCATTGAAAGGCTGCACAAGTAGCAATAAAGTCTTCAGAAATTGCACACAAATCGCACGATTTTAAATCGCAGCGGTGTGACTGGTGACTTGGTGTCCTAATTGAGACAAGTACACACTATAGAGGGATATGCTTTGTTTCTATTTCGTGTCTGAGGTTTATAACCACGTTAAGCCCACCACTCAAGGACACAATAGTGCTTTTTGTCTCTGCTGCTGCTTATTGAGATCAGCACTTCTCGTGTTGCCTGTGAATGAAGTCTACGCATTAAAAGTGTAGGTTTACCTTTTCATGAAAAAGTGAACTATCCCCTTACATCCTCCCCACCCTCCTTCCCAGCCCCTGCTGTACTTATGGATGTTTAGCTTTCATTGCCCACACAGCTGGTGTAGGGGTCCGAGGATTTGAATGCCTCAGTCTTCTTCTTTCTTTAGGGACAGGAGGATGGATCAGAGCGATTCTGATTAGACAAAGCGGTTGCATGCCAGTGCTTGACCAATGGGAATAGCTCTCATCTATCCTGGAAGAAGACTGCCGCTTTCAAATCTCCAGGCCCCCTACATCGGCTGTGTAGGCAGTGAAAACGAATCATCCATGGAGGTAAGTGTGGTGGGGAAGGTTGTAGGGTGTGTGTTCACCTTTTTCATTTTTTTGTGAAAAAGTGAATTTACAATTTAGGACGATGTCCTACGCATGCAGGGAAGTGTAGTTGTATGGGCACGTGGAGGTCGGCAGGGAAGTGTAGTTGTATGGGCACGTGGAGGTCGGCAGGGAAGTGTAGTTGTATGGGCACGTGGAGGTCGGCAGGGAAGTGTAGTTGTATGGGCACGTGGAGGTCGGCAGGGAAGTGTAGTTGTATGGGCACGTGGAGGTCGGCAGGGAAGTGTAGTTGTATGGGCACGTGGAGGTCGGCAGGGAAGTGTAGTTGTATGGGCACGTGGAGGTCGGCAGGGAAGTGTAGTTGTATGGGCACGTGGAGGTCGGCAGGGAAGTGTAGTTGTATGGGCACGTGGAGGTCGACGGGGAAGTGTAGTTGTATGGGCACGTGGAGGTCGGCAGGGAAGTGTGGTTGTATGGGCACGTGGAGGTCGGCAGGGAAGTGTAGTTGTATGGGCACGTGGAGGTCGGCAGGGAAGTGTAGTTGTATGGGCACGTGGAGGTCGGCAGGGAAGTGTAGTTGTATGGGCACGTGGAGGTCGGCAGGGAAGTGTGGTTGTATGGGCACGTGGAGGTCGGCAGGGAAGTGTGGTTGTATGGGCACGTGGAGGTCGGCAGGGAAGTGTAGTTGTATGGGCACGTGGAGGTCGGCAGGGAAGTGTAGTTGTATGGGCACGTGGAGGTCGGCAGGGAAGTGTAGTTGTATGGGCACGTGGAGGTCGGCGGGGAAGTGTAGTTGTATGGGCACGTGGAGGTCGGCGGGGAAGTGTAGTTGTATGGGCACGTGGAGGTCGGCGGTGAAGTGTAGTTGTATGGGCACGTGGAGGTCGGTTTTATGGCAATAAAAAAGCATATTTTCATAGGTGTTTACATAAAAAAGTTTAGCAATCTTAGTCTTTGGGACGTGCACCACAACACCGGATATTTTATTAGAAGAGTTTAGGTCTACTCCAAAATTATTTTTTTTTCCAGGCTAGTTTTATCCGTAGGTTTTTACTTGGTGATCCAGTAACATACTTCCTGTCCTATGGTGACAACGCTTACTCACTGTACTGTATCTAGAGGAGCAGTGTTGTCATCCTAGGCTGCTCAGTCTACACCCCCTTCTCTATTATTCATTCACACTGTAGGGAGTGGTCCTGTAGTCTGTAGGATGGAAAAACATTGTTTGAGATTTTAGTTCAGTGCACAGGAAGATATAAGACTAGATTTGTGGCAGGATTAACAGGTATTTTTCTGTAGTCACAAAAGAATTTATCTGGTGACCCTGTCAGGTAGGTGTGTGTGTGTACGCACACATGCGTGTAGTCAGGGGTGCTCAACTTTCGGAAGAGCGAGGGCAACTTAAGTGATTTGGTAACCAGTTGCGGACCACAATGAAATAAAATACTTTTTTTTTTTTTCTACTTTATTAATTTTTTATTTTGACTAGCATAATGAACGTTTTCCCCCTGCAGCTACTGAATGTTTGTAGGAGAAGATGCCTTTCTAGGGTTACAGGATGAAATTGAAGAGGATTGGTTCCTGTATATGCTGCCCAAGTGTAAAACAGAAAGTGACAGGGAAGCCCCCTGGAGCATCGGGCAGGGTCCCCATTACGACCCCTCACGCTTACTGTTCTGGGGCCCATATAAGGCTGTTTTCACACTGATGCTCTGCTGGTTAGCCACACGCTTTCCCGCGGGTTAGCTGCACTTTGCCATTGACTTTGATTATATCTTGCGGATCTGGTACTCTTTCTGAAAGCACACCGGGAGTTTCAGGAGTCTTGGTGCACTTTCAGAAAGTGCAACAAACCAACACGATACAATAGAAGTGTGCTTCCCTGGTTTGAGGTCGAGGGCCACATCGGAGAACTTCGAGGGCCACTTGTGGCTCCATGGGACACAGATTGAGCACCCCTGACATAAGTAATTGCGTTTTTTTTTTTGTTTTTTTTTTATGTATGAGTGGTACAGTTCACATTATATTGGGCTGGTCTCTTGTAATGTTTTAAATGCAGCTCTTTATTTTTAGACAATGTGCTGACAATATGGATGAGACACCTGTAAATGGGGACATTATACTGAAGCCTGCTCTGACCCCTAGCCTGTTCCCCAACATACCTCCAACCCTTTACTTTGGCACTCAGGATGAGAAGGGTAAGATTTGTACATATTGCTTTCACATGGGGATGCCCTCCCAACAGTTAACTGTCTATGTCAAGTTTATTCTTTAATGTATACTATATTCTCTAATTGTTTTGTTATTTTATCTACAACTTCCTGATCATTCTGTACATTTTAATCAAGAGTTACCTAGGTTTCAAGGGTTTATTTTAGGCGAAAAGCTTGAGAAAGGTTGATCCGGTCTGTTCTGTTAGTCCAGATAACTTTTTAAGTATTCTGGTAATGTCTTGTGATACAATATCTGTGTCGCAGTTCTTGTTGGTAAACGCAAGTTGTTTTATACCGTTTTGTATCTCTTGGCATTTGGGCCAGGACAAACAAAAACACACACACACACGCATATTTACAACAAGGCATCTGCCTAGGGTGGCATTTTTTAGGAGGCAGCACTGCCCCCTGGAAGGAGGGACTTATGCAGCATGGGGACCAGGTGGTATCTGCGAGAGGCTGCTTGATGGTGTATGCAGAGCCCAACTGTCGTTCCCGGATATGTCCAGAGCTGTGAAGGTGAGTGTCTTTCTCTCTGCCACCATAGGGGGGGGGGGGGGGGGGTTAGTGGAGACTTTCTCAGGTGGGTGGGGAAGGGGCGTCGTTGATCTCTGTCAGGCTCTCTCCGTGGGGGGGGGGGTCGTCTGGTGTTGGTCAGTGTCAAGCTCTCTCTCTGCCAGGTAGGGGGGATGTCCGATTTTTGTGTTGTCTAGGGCAACACACACACACACACACACACGCACGCACGCACGCACGCACACGTGTTTACACTGTTTTTGTAACTGTGCAAATATGAACGGTTACCAGTAAACAGGTATAGCATGAGGTTCTTTTTTTCTTTTTTTTTTCTTCACGCTCAGTAGCTGACGCTAGCATTTTACACACTCGGCTAAATCAGTCAAAGCCCTGACTCGGTGACCCCTCCCTTTTATTTAGCCCCATCTGCGGTTTCAATTAGAGATGCAATACAGTATCTGGGGGACAAAAAGCCTTGACTTTTAAACAACTGTCTTGTAGTAAATGTTTATTTTAGTAGAAGGCTTTGCGCACACAAAGGGACAGGTAAGATTAGTTGCTCAAGGCTGATAAAATCATAATGTGGCTGCATGCGCAGTTTAGTGTACATACAAATGAATACAAGCAGGAAACTTCATTGCAGAAGAAGAGACATGGTGGCTTGATTTACTAAAGGCAGATAGACTGTGAAGTTTTCAAGTGCAGTTGTTTCCGGAGTTTAGTAAATGAGGGGAAGCTCTGCCGGCTTCCATCATCCAATCATGTGCAAGTAAAAATGGTGTTTTGTTTTTTCTTTGTATATGATTGGGTATTCTTATAAAGTGAAGCTTCACCTCACTTACTAAGCCCGCTTGCTTTAGCTTGCTGTTGACTGAAAACAGGTTACAGGAGTGCAGAACAATGTCCACTTCTGTGATACATAGGAGACGTATGGCCAAAATAGCTTTGGCCAAACTTCTCCTTTTTTAAGGCTCTTTTTCTTAAGCAGGCCATAGACGGGCAAAAACCAGCCGTTTTTAAAAAAAAAAAATAATGAAAAATCGGTCGTTCGATCGGTCAACGTTACCACCAACGGTAAAAAAATTGGCCGATTTTCGTCCCGTCTACAGCCGGCATTTAACACCGTAATTACTTCTGTCCCTTGCAGAGAGCTCCGCTATTATATTTTACATGAAAAAGTCTTGCAGTTTGCAACAATGTATCCATTTGGGATACAGATGTTTTTATTCGGATACAAATGGATTCATATAAAATATAACGGCGGACTGGAATTCTTCTTGTCACGGCTCATGCGCAGATTTTTTATCGGTAAAGCGATCAGCTGATTTGCCCATCATTGCCGGCAAAATTGGGCGATCGTCAAAATCGGCCGTGAATTTTCCCACATGCACGATAAAAAGAAAGTGCAAAAAGCCCGAAAAACGGCCGACCAAGTAACCCACTAACGGTGGTGCGAAAATCGGCTTTTTTTTTTTTTTTTTGTTCCGGTCGAAAAATCAGCCGATTTTCGACCCGTCTATGGATGGCATTCATTTGTTCTTCGTCCAGTGTTCCTGCTAGTAATACACTTTGTCCCCTAGCTTGACAAGGCAGTACTGTATCAAGAAAACAGAGACAGGACTACTACTCTCTTCTCCATAACATGAAGGGGATCTGTAGTCATCAGAACAGTGTAACTGATAGGAGTGCAGCACAGGCAGAAATCACAGGAAGTTGTCAGCTCACTACATTTCTGGCAGGATCAGCATGTATGTTTTTGCACTTCTCAACGGATATAATGTATATATACATATATATACATATATATGTTCAACATACCAAAGGGTATCAAATAACAGAATTTCATTGTTTGTGTTTGCATATCTTTGAAGAAGTCATTATTATAAACCTGCTTATTACTTTGTCCCTCCAGTGGAACTGCTGCCTTGGGCACAGAGAAAACTGCTGAAGTGGAAAATGAGTACTGTGACACCAAACATAGTGAAACAAACTGTTGCACGGTCCCACTTCCGTGTTACCAAAAGTGAGTATCCTACTTCTCTCTTTTTACGAAATCCTATCCTCACCTGTTGAAATATTTTACTTTTCTGGGATTATTTTACTTTTCTGGGATTACAAAGCCTAATTTCTGACTAGTGTTTGTCTCAATATTAACAGCCTTTATTTGGTATCATTTTTCTGTAGAGAACCATGACTGGTTGGGTTGTTGGGGCCATCACATGAAGTCTACAGCCTTCAAGAGCATCCGAGAATACCAGAAGGTAATGTTCTTAAAATGCCATTAAAACCAAAAAAGATACAATAAAGGGAAAACTGTGAAGGTTGTAACTTTTAGGGCTCGTTTATTCTAGCTTTGCTCTCTGAAGAGCGATCCGCTATGAGATCTGCATTTAGGGAGCATTTGACAGGCAGCGAGGAGGCGTTGTACCACCTCCCCACCACCTGCTTTAACCCCTTAAACCCTCTTTACCACCTTAAATTGCATGTGGTTGCGGAGTGCTTGCAGAGCAACCCCATTTACTTGAATGGGTCATGTTCGACAGGCACTATGCCCCCCGAAAGTGACGGGGTATCATTCTAATTAAATTCAAAACCACTCTCTAAATAAACTATATAAACAAAATTCCCCACAGCACCATCAAACACCGTTACCCCAAAAGATGTACAAAAATTAATAAACAGAAGATGCTATACAATAAGTCCTCAATAAAAATATGTGCAGTCCAAACCCTATAAGTCCAAAAAATGTTTTTAAATCAAGTTCTTCTCAAATGATATCGTGTTCAATAATCCTTCAAAAACTTCCTCCGATAATATTCCTCAAAAAAATAAAATATTTACATAGTGCATTATCTTTTTAAATCAAATAAATTATAATGACTTTATTCAAGTGGATACCCAATCACATTAACAATCAGTGAAAACGTGAATAAAGTGAAAAAAACTGTGAATCCAAAGCAATGAAATACCACTGTGAATGTGAATCACTCTTCAGTGCTCTATTCAAACCGGCACTGTGACACTTCTAAGTGCAGTAAGGAATGCATACCCTTACCAATATTCCAAAAAACAGACGCTTTTATATCTTTCCAAAAGATAAGTGGGAGACAGTCCTCCTATGGATCTTTACCCAGTTAAAACTGCCTTCATAATATCATCAGGATACAAAAAGCCTTGAGATAAAAAGTACAGTTCCTGAGAATAGCAGAAACATGCATTCCCACTCGGGGTATCATTCTGCTGTAAAGCAAAGCGTCATGGCCGCAGCATGTATATACCCCTGGGCACTGCCTCTTGTAGCTACATAAGGTAGCAGTTTGGGATTTCAAGTGCCATGTTTTACTGCCCCTCAACCGCTAGTGTGAACAAGCAGGCATTCACTTTCATTTTCTTCAAAGCTTAAAATGATCCTTTCTTCTGAATGCGTAAAATACAATACGGTTTAAAGCAAATTTTGTTCCTGTAAGTACCTGTTTTCATCTTCAAATCAGTTCTTGTGTGACTAACAATTTACCTTCAACTTAGCCTTGGCTATGCCCAATGCTCAGCTTCCACAACTTGGATCACTAGACATTTTAAGGTTGGACTTTTAAAGGAGAACTCAACTCAGAAAATTGTACCAAAAAAAAAAAGCAAAAAGTAAACAACTAGTCGCCAATATTGCCTGCAGTCTCCTGCAGCTGATCATTTCTGACTTACCAATGCCTTGTTCTGTGCTGTCTAAAACCCCCCCTAAAAATCTGTTTCTGCACACCTGCAGACCTGTCCTCTGCCTTCTTCCAGCACACATCATTGGAGTACGTTACTAGAGATGCATTCCAAGATGTTCCCGTTCCTTGGCCTGGCAAATACCTAAGCTTTAATGATCATTTTAGTGTGTTTTTCTTTAATTGCAGCTTTCTAAGCATGTCAGAAGGTCATTATCTTAACATTTTTACGGTTTTAGACTTGATGGGCCACACACTAATATTGGGATATTTTTTGCCTTCATGCAAGGAATCCATTAACCTCCCTGGCGGTATTCCTGAGTGTAGCTCTGGGTTAACTTTCAGTACCAAAAGCGGTAACCCCGAGCTACACTCGGAATTACCCTGCAGCATTGCTCAGGGATTCCCTCCAGCACTTACCTTGTCCTGCCCTCCTGCGATGTCCCCCCTGCAGCATCCCCGGCCATCTCCTCCAGCCTCCATCCGTCTGCGACGTCGGGACATACGGGGGACGGAACCGGTGGGAAATGAAAAAATTTTAAAACTGCCATTCATTCAATATAGTAAAACATTACCTCCTAGATTGTAAGCTCGAAAGAGCAGGGCCCTCGATCCCCTCGTGTTTTGCATTGTATTGGTATTGTTCTGTCACATGTTCTGTCCCCCTTTGTAATGTACAGCGCTGAGCGAACTATTGGCGCTTTATAAATACTGTATAATAATAATAATTACTGTATCAAACCATTTCACATACATTTTGTCCCGAGTGCTTTGTCCGGCGCCCTGCCTGCATTTTTACTGTTCTTTCTGCCTGGAAACTGAGAAATGTCCATGGCGTCCAAAAAGCGTCCCTTTAGGTCAAAAGCAGTTTTAGACCGGCTAGAGAACAGCGATAGTAAATTAGAACCACTTGCAGAATTGAGTGATAATCATTTGTGGGGGAAATTCATCATCAGACACTGAAAACAAATCTGTGACTGAGCTCAGTGATGTGCGAACTTGGCGCTATATTTCACATTTCAGTGTTTTTGGTTTGATTATATTATTGAATTAAATTTATTATTATTTTATTTTTAATGATTATTTATTATAATTTCGTGTTTCGAATTTTATCATACGCTGGATGTTTACTAGACTTTTGTACGGACAGATTTCAGTGAGTTATTCCTAAGAATTACAGGCCTACAATAAAAACAATGACATATTTCCATGCAAAAAAATGTACCGCTTTCAGCTCAGAAATATTGACATAATCAGACCGCCAGGGAGGTTAAGGTAAAAAAAAACATTTGCCTTTAGAACCACCAAACAGCCAATCTGGTACACACAGCCATGGCCCAGTCAGTCACTGAGATCACATTTTTTTCTTTTGGTGTTTTAACATGAATCTCCTGACCTATAGCTGCATGAATGCATGTGTTGCAGTGCTGCCGCTTCATTGGCTGATTGGATAGTTGAATGAATTGAAAGATAAATTGCGTGCGGGCGTATGTTAGGTACCTGGAAAGCACCAATCTAGTTTCACTATCTAAGGTGGTCTTTTTCAACCAGGATTCTTCCAGATGTTCTAGGGTTCCTTGAGCAGGGAGCAATTTATGCCTCTCAAATAAGTGAGCGCTCACACCAGTGATCTTTTTTCCATTGACTAGCAATAGTAAGGGGCATTCTTCCCACTGCTCAGTAATGGTAAGGGGCATTCTTCCCACTGCTCAGTAATGGTAAGGGGCATTCTTCCCACTGCTCAGTAATGGTAAGGGGCATTCTTCCCACTGCTCAGTAATGGTAAGGGGCATTCTTCCCACTGCTCAGTAATGGTAAGGGGCATTCTTCCCACTGCTCAGTAATGGTAAGGGGCATTCTTCCCACTGCTCAGTAATGGTAAGGGGCATTCTTCGCACTCACTAGCTGTGTAATAGTGCCCTTCAGTGAACAGTCTAAGGGGTCAGTTTCCACTGACCACTAGGGAACAGCACAATTTTCACTGTGTTCCTCTTCTGGTTATTATTGTACACAACCTCAATTCCAAAAAAGTTGGGATGCTGTGTAAAATCTACAAAAAAGCAGAATGCAATGTTGTGACCAGCCCTGGGTGTCAAATACTCCAAATATGCCTGGTTCTGTATTCTTTATTTATTCTTTGCGCTACAATTTACTGTTCACCCTAATGTCTCGTGTAATATTAACAGAAATTCTTTTTAAGATCTGAAAGTTATTTCAGGGGTTCCTCCATTTCTAAAGGTTAAGAAAGGCTAATCCTAAGCTTAGACCGCACTGTTTAAAATCTTTTCTTTTTTTTTTCCATTCCAGCTGAATCATTTCCCAGGGTCCTTTCAGATTGGCAGGAAGGATCGTCTTTGGAGGAATTTGTCAAAGATGCAGGCTCGGTTTGGACGCAAAGAGTTCAACTTCTTCCCGCAGTCATTTGTTCTTCCTCAGGACATCAAGCTGTTGAAAAAAGCTTGGGAGGAGGGGGGAACACGGCAGAAATGGATCGTTAAGCCGGTATGGGGTCATAAATTATAAGAACAGAAAGGGCAGAATTAACTTTATGTAAACTTTACAAAACTGCTTCATTTTTTACCCAGCTCCTCTGTTGCCGTGATGTATGTATTCCATCTTCTCTTCTGATATTCATGAAGCCTTTCTGAGTCAAGCAGGACCTGACATTAGGCACATTAAAAATAGCTCGGGTCATTTAACATGTCCATACAAATCTAGTAGGTTCATAAATACATCTTCTAGAACATTCAATTCTTTATCTGGGCATGAGAGAAGACTCTCGCGCATACAGCTCCAAGTATAAATTACTATAATTGCTAATGTCCTGTGAATAACATTTTATCCACATTCAATAAAGCTAAACTTTGGGCACAAAAACGTTAAATATATTCCTCAATAGCCACAAAGGATCTAAATCCATTTTGTGTACATCAAATGACTTTGTGAACCTAGTGATGATGGCATAATTTCAGACTGCTTGCAGAAAATTATGGGAAGGTGCAGCGAGAAGAACAGTCACTCTGCACAAGGAGAGAGCCTCAGTGACTGGTCTTTATTACAGGAAGCTCCTACACTGTGGCATAGTGTCACACTGGGTTACTGCCAGAGGCAGACTGACCATTCCGTCACTCAGGCACTGCCCGAGGGCTTTGGGTCGGTAGGGGCCCCTTGAAAGGCTCCACACATTTAACACAGTATCTTTACGTCTGTCTGAATAATGTGTCCTCCTGAAACCAGGACACATTATTTAGACAGGAATGTGGCTCAGAGCAGGGAGTCTGAGATGGGAGCAGATAAGGAGCCAGGACTGTCAGTGACAAGAGGAGAGCATGGAAGGAGGCAGCAGCAGTAGAAGCCCCCGATCCAGGAAGGAGCTCATATTAGGTGAATAGACACTGACTGACTCTCTGTCCCCCTCCCCTCCTCCTCCCTCTCTCCTCCCTCCCTCTCTCCTCCCTCTCCTCCTCCCTCCCCCTCCCTCTCTCCTCCCTCCCCCCTCCCTCTCTCCTCCCTCCCCCCCCTCCCTCTCTCCTCCCTCCCCCCCCTCCCTCTCTCCTCCCTCCCCCCCCTCCCTCTCTCCTCCCTCCCCCCCCTCCCTCTCTCCTCCCTCCCCCCTCCCTCTCTCCTCCCTCCCCCCCTCTCCTCCCTCCCCCCCTCTCTCCTCCCTCCCCCCCCTCCCTCTCTCCTCCCTCCCCCCCTCCCTCTCTCCTCCCTCCCCCCCTCCCTCTCTCCTCCCTCCCCCCCTCCCTCTCTCCTCCCTCCCCCCCTCCCTCTCTCCTCCCTCCCCCCCTCCCTCTCTCCTCCCTCCCCCCCTCCCTCTCTCCTCCCTCCCCCCCTCCCTCTCTCCTCCCTCCCCCCCTCCCTCTCTCCTCCCTCCCCCCCTCCCTCTCTCCTCCCTCCCCCCCTCCCTCTCTCCTCCCTCCCCCCTCCCTCTCTCCTCCCTCCCCCCTCCCTCTCTCCTCCCTCCCCCCTCCCTCTCTCCTCCCTCCCCCCTCCCTCTCTCCTCCCTCCCCCCTCCCTCTCTCCTCCCTCCCCCCCTCCCTCTCTCCTCCTTCCCCCCCCTCTCTCCTCCCTCCCCCCCTCTCCCCCCCCCCCTCTCTCCTCCCTCCCTCTCTCCTCCCTCCCCCCTCCCTCCCTCTCTCCCCCCTCCCTCCCTCTCTCCCCCCTCTCTCCTCCCTCCCTCTCTCCTCCCTCCCCCCTCCCTCCCTCTCTCCTCCCTCCCCCCTCCCTCCCTCTCTCCTCCCTCCCCCCTCCCTCCCTCTCTCCTCCCTCCCCTCTCTCCTCCCTCCCCCCTCTCCCCCCTCTCTCTCCTTCCCCTCTCTCTCCTTCCCCTCTCTCTCCTTCCCCTCTCTCTCCTTCCCCTCTCTCTCCTTCCCCCCTCTCTCCTTCCCCCCTCTCTCTCCTCCCCCCCCCCTCTCTCCTCCCCCCCCCCCCTCTCTTTCTCTCCCCCCCCCCCCTCTTTCTCTCCTTCTCTCCCCTTATAAATATGTGATTTTGCATTTCCTGTCATTGCTTCCTAGAGATGTCAATCACCGGATCCCGGCCAGCGATTCATGGCCGGGATTTGGTGATCGGTAGAGAAGTTGACAGGGGAGAGATCTGTGTGTAAACAACACAGGTCTCTATCATGTCAGCAGGAATGTGCTGCTTTGTATCTCTACAAAGCAGATGTCCTTTTCAGAATGAGGCCAGCAATGACACCCCTCTAATGCAATGAAGCCAGCTACTTCCCTGGCAAGAGTTCTTTATTGGCTACATTGCAGGATTCAGCAGTAACACGCTAGCGTGTTTCGGCTGAAGCCTCGCTCAGAGCATGTTTGTTCAAACACAGAACGCTCACTATAATAGAAATCCTCTTCCTTCAAACACATTAGGAAAACAGGTGTGGATAATTAAAACCTATTAAACCACTCAATCTATTGTGTGAATGACAGAGCAATGGCTACAACAACCAAAATCAATCATCCTACAGAAAAATAGCTAACAATAATAATAAAAATAATAACAATGAAAATTGATGAAACTCCGTTTAGGACTATACATAGTCAGACCAACATCTTTAACCAAAATGAAGATATTTAAACACAAAATTGCTGCACTATCTCAGTATTGGTGTCACCCTCTTTGTGATAATTCACAAGACCGGCATTTTTAACCTATATGGAAACATTTAAATAAAAAATTGCTGCTTTAACTCAATAATGTCAGTCTGTGTGATATATTGCAAAAACTAGTCAGAACAGCATTTTTGACCAGAATAGAAACAACTGTATTACAATTTGATATATCTTTTGTTCTCAGCCAGCGTCAGCCAGAGGAATGGGGATCCAGGTTATACACAAGTGGAGCCAGCTTCCAAAGAAGAGGCCACTGCTGGTTCAAAGGTAGGCAGCACACAACCTGACACACCAAAAATACTGTTGCACTGGCTTATCGAATAGACCTTTAAAGCCCAACTCTAGGCAGGAAAAAAATGATCCCTTGCAGTGGGTTGTGGCTGCACTGCAAGTATTAACAGCTCATTTTGTCTAGGGAAGCGTAGAAACTTACCTTGCTTACCTGATCCAACGATCCAGCAGTGTACTGTCCTTCAGCGTCCTCACATTCAAAGCAGGGCTATGGACCATGCTCTGATCTCAGAATCCTAGAGTTGGGGGGGGGGGTCTACCTACAGGTGGGTTTGGGTAAGAATTTTTATTCTCCTATACATAATTGCGCAATTAACCAGTTGCAGTGCGTACACAACCATACTGCAAAGGATCACCAATTAAATTCATCTTTGCACAGTGGCTAAATGGTTAGCACTTCCGCCTGGCAGTACTAGGGTTGTTGGTTTGAATCCCAATCACGGCACCACCTGCCTGGAGTTTGCATGTTCTCCCTGTGCCTGCCTGGGTTTCCTCCGGGTACTCCAGTTTCCTCCCACACTCCAAAGACATGCTGGTAGGTTAATTGGTTCCTCTCTAAATTGTCCCTAGTATGTGTATGTATGAATGTGAGTTAGGGACCTTAGATTGTACGCCCCTTGAGGGTTAGGGACTGATGTGAATGTACAATATATATGTAAAGCGGTGTAAATTGATGGCGCTATATAAGTACCTGTAATAAATAAAAAATACTTGTCTAGCAGATCTTGGAAGTGATATAGAGCAACAGCAGCTCATTACACTGATCTACATTCTGTACTGATAAGAATGTCAATATTAAATTTATATCCTTGGTGTCCAACCTGCAGCACAAGAACTACCTGTGGCCCTTTGGTGTTTGAAGTGCCTCAGGCCCCAGCATTTGGTAGCTTGAGATTTGATAAAGGGCCTTTAATAATTCTCTCTAGCAGTTTTATCCAGCATGTGCCTAGTCTCTGACTGTCTCCTACTCTGACCACTTCCATTAGTAAACCTTTAGTTTGTAAATCTTGTGTAACATTACATGTAATGGCTATATACACTCACCGGCCACTCTAAGTACACCTGTTCAATTAATTGGTAACACAGTTTACTAATCAACCAATTACATGGCAGAAACTCCGTGCATTTAGGCATGTAGACGTTGTGAAGACGACTTGCTGAAGATCAAACCGAGCAAGAAAAATAAGGAAGAAAATGGATTTAAGTGACTGTGAATGTGGCATGGTTGTTGGTGCCAGAAGGGTTGCTGTGAGTATTTCAGAAACTGCTGATCTACTGGGATTTTCATACAAAACTATCTCTAAGGTTTACAGAGAATGGTCCGAAAAAGAGAAGATATCCAGTTGTGTTGATGAAAGTGCCTTGCTGATGTCAGAGGAGAATGGGCAAACAGGTTTGTGATGATAGAAAGGCAACAGTAACTCAGATAACTACTCATTACAACCAAGGTATGCAGAATACCATCTTTGAACACACAACACATTAAAGCAGATGGGCTACAGCAGCAGAAGCTCATACTGAGTGCCATTCCTGTCAGCTAAGAACAGGAAACGATGGCTAAAATTCACAAAGGCTCACCAAAATTGGACAACAGAAGATTGGAAAAACGTTGTTCTGATGAGTTTCAATTTCAGCTGCGACTTTCATATTGTGGGGTCAGTATTTGGAATAAACAACATGAAAGCATGGATCCATCCTGCCTTGTATCAACAGTTCAGGCTGGTGGTGGTGTAATGGTATGGTGGATCCATCTTGCCTTGTATCAACAGTTCAGGCTGGTGGTGGCGGTGTCATGGTGTGGTGGATCCATCCTGCCTTGTATCAACAGTTCAGGCTGGTGGTGGTGTCATGGTGTGGTGGATCCATCCTGCCTTGTATCAACAGTTCAGGCTGGTGGTGGTGTCATGGTGTGGTGGATCCATCCTGCCTTGTATCAACAGTTCAGGCTGGTGGTGGTGTAATGGTGTGGGGGAGATTTTCTTAGCACACTTTGGGCCCCTTAGTACCAAATGAGCATCATGTAAACGCCACAGCCTATCTGAGTATGGTTTCTGATCATGTCCATCACTTTATGACTCCAGTGTTCCCATCTTCTGATGGCTCCTTCCAGCAGGATAATTAATGCACCATGTCACAAAGATCAGATCATCTCAAACTGGTTTCTTGAACATGACAGTGAGGTCACTGTACTCCATCGGCCTCCACAGTCACCAGATCTCCATCCAGCACATTTGGGATGTGGTGGAACAAGAGATTCTCATCATGGATGTGCAGCTGACCAATCTGCAGCAACTGCATGATGCTATCATGTCAATATGTAGCAAAATCGCTGAGAAATGTTTCCAACACCTTTTTGAATCCAATCCATGAAGAATTAAGACAGTTCTGAAGGCAAAAGGGGGTCCAACATGGCAATAGCAAGGTGAACCTAATAAAGTGGCCGGTGAGTGTATATGCTCCTCTGTGTAAGGGCCGCATTTGAGGTCACCTATACCTTGTAAGTTGACAATCATTAGTGCATATTCAGCTTTCATTGTATGCTTTCAGGTACCTGCACAAACCCTACCTCATCAGTGGCAGCAAGTTTGACTTGAGGATTTATGTTTACGTGACGTCCTATGACCCCCTGAGAGTGTATCTGTTTACCGATGGCTTGGTGCGGTTTGCCAGCTGCAAGTAGGTCTCTTTTCTTTTACATACTGTCATTTCTGATCAAGTGGCAGATATTGAGGGGGTGTCATATCTACGTACAGAATTTTTTTTTCCTTTTTCCAGCCAACTATTTCTGTATAAGGTGTATTTACTTTTATAGTGAATGTTACATTTAAATTGTATGACTTCATGGGACTGGTCTTATTCCATAATGTGCATAAATGGACTGAATCAGAGGCAGTATTCAACCAGTCGGGGTCTTCTGTGCCATTCTTCTGTCAGATGTTCTTTATTCTAAAACCTATAGGTCACTGCATGGCCTACCCAAGATGCATATCTCCACAGTTTTCTGTTTAATTTGTAATCCCCATACCATCTGTCTTCCCAGGTATTCATCTTCCATGAAAAGTCTGAGCAACAAGTTCATGCACTTAACAAACTACAGTGTCAATAAGAAAAATGTAGACTACAAGGCCAATACAGACGAGACCGCTTGCCAAGGACATAAATGGTACGTTGAGCTAGATCCCAGAGTCCTATTTAAGTCCTGTGAATTTTGGGGGAGAACAAATGAAAGTTGAAATCAGGAGCCTTCCAGTCCAACCTAAGAGCAAACGTACATTTCCTTAGAGCTATCCAATGTCTAAGCTTCAAAATCTGATCATACCCTAGTAGAATTTCAGCTGAAGAATGTTTATATGATTTTCTGATTTAGTGCGGTCAAATCAACATTCTTTTTCAATTGTAGTGACAAGAAAATTCAAAGGAGTGGGATGCAAATTTTATTGTTGAGTGATCAAATTTCTAGCAGTGATTTGCAAGTCTACAAATGTATGGACAGCTTAACCCCTTTGCTCCGGCGCCTCCAGGTCCTTTAACTGGTTTCAGAAGCCAGGAGGCGGGGCGGGATTTTAGAGTCATGTGACCGCCGTGTTACGGCGGTCACATGATCAGAAAAGGTCCCGATCGCAAGGGGAGATCAGGACCATTCCGTGAGTCACGGACATATCTGCTGGGCATTCGCAGGGCGTGTGCTCTCGACACATATGTATTTACAAATATTCGGCGTCAAGGCCCAGACACCGAGAGGCCGCGTAATTGTGTGCACGCAGTATCTAGGGGTTAAGTATACATGCCTGGAGGGGAGGAAAGTTGGGCTATGAGTTGGGTGAAATGGCAATGTCTTAGTGTGGTTGTGAAGGCTCAATGTCTGCCTGTTACCCTCATGCATTCTATGCATGAAGGTAAAATTCCTTCTGTGTGCAGCAGAATATTCCCCCCCAACACTTACCTGAGCCCCATTGTGATCCTGCATTGTGCACAAGAGCTTCGGCTTTCCGGGAACTCTCCCTCATTTACTGAGACTGACAGCACAGGGAGAATCGCTCCCACTGCTGTCACAGCCAGTGAGGCAATGAGGAGAGAAAGGGGGGGGGCCCGAGCCGCGGCCCTCTGTGTGAATGGACACGCTCCGGACAATTTTTAATATTGATTGGACTCCGGGGGTGGGGAATATACTACAGGAGATGACCAGAGACTGTGGATGTACTACAGGAGATGACCAGAGACTGCTGATGTACTACAGGAAATGATCATAGACCTCTCAGCAATGCACAGCTTTACAGCTGGTGAACAACAGCTCAGGGTTTAAGATCTCAGTCCACAGGCAGAAACAAAGTCTGCAAGCTTTTGACAGTGATTGAATTTGGGGCCAAAATGACGGGTCAGAGTCCAGAATTACACCTAGTACCCTGGCGTGAGGGTGGGCCTGATAGTTGAATTATTGATCTTGATGGAAAAGTCATGAAGGAGGGCACGGGGGAAATATTATCAGCTCGGTTTTCGAGAGATTGTAGTTAGTAAATATTTTTTTACTAATAAAAAGCAAAGGAAAAAACATCTGTTTTCAACTTTTTTCCACCCTTTTACAACCTAGAAGCCCTTGAAATAACTTTAATGTCATAGGGACCCCTGCTAATATTTATTATATCTACACCTCACAGTACATTACCATGAACAGTAAGCTGTACGTGTAAGAATATAAAAAAGACTTAAGAAATTTGGCATGGTTCCTGTATTTGACACCTAAGGCTGTTTCATACAACAAAATTTATCCAGTAACTATTAAATTAGCATTAGCATCCCCTCACATGGTGGTCAGTACAATAAAGCCCACTTACACTGCTGGTCAGTGGGAAAGTGTCTACATAGGTGGTCAGTGGAAATGAGACCATTGTATCAGTTGGTCAGTGGGATAAGTGTGCCCTTCCATTGGTGGTCAGTACATTAAAGCCCACTTACACTGCTGGTCAGTGGGAAAGTGTCTCTTTACATTGGTGGTCAGTGGAAGCGGGACCATTATATCGGTGGTCAGTGGGAGAAGTGTGCCCTTCCAGTGGTGGTCAGTGGGAGAAGGACCTTCTTACAGTGCTTGTCAGTGAAAGTAGTATCCACTTACACTGTTGGCTGGTGGAAAAGCACCCACTTACATTAGTGGTCATTGGAGAAGGGCCGCCTTACATTGGTCATTTGAAGAAGAGCCCCATTATACCAGTGGTCAGTGGGGGAAAATGCTCCACACTTTAGTGGTCAATGGAAATTCTATCACCCTTAAAGATGGGTAAAAAGTAACTGGTGCCAGTGATTACTTTTTTGAGAGGCAGAAATTACTCGGTGCTCAAGGAACCCCTATCCACCTCTAGAGAAACCCTGGGGTGCCAAATAACTCTGCTTGAGAGACTTGTGTTTGCCATAGAAAGAAATGTGTTTGTTTTTTTTTTTTTTTTTTTTTTTTGGGCTTATTTTCTAACCTGCAGGAGGAGTATTTGCGCTGGAAAAGAAATGGTTGCGTGAATTTTGGATTGACTCCAGTTCAGTTCTGTTTCTTGTTGCTTTATTCTGTTTTTGTTTTTTGCTTTTTTCTTTTCAGTCTAATCAATCAATGACAAAGCAGATATAAAAACCTTATTCTTTGTGCAGGGCTCTCAAGGCATTGTGGACCTACCTCAACCAGAAAGGATTCTGCAGTGAGAAGATCTGGGAAAAGATCAAAGAAATGGTGATAAAGACAATAATTGCGTGAGTGTGGGGATCCTGGACCAAATTCTCTTACTAGTTTTTTGTGTAAGCAAAGAGATAAGAACATCACAAGTTAGTGCCAATCCTGTAGAAGTTTTATAATGCTTGCTTGAAAGTCAGAAGATGAAGACAATGTGTTTGGGGAGCTCAGACCCCCCCCCCCCTCAAAAATAAAAGGGGGAGGGGGCGCAGTGCCCCACAACATTGCTTCAAAATTATGTAAAAAGCCATAGGGTAATCAGACACCGTAATATTATAGGATTGCAGTGTAATGCACAAGTCACATGATATACGTATTGGGGATCAACTATCATGAATGCAAGGGTGAAATTCATATGGTAATATTGCATATTGTACATGCAATAAGTAACTTGTTTGGGTGGTCTAATCAGAACAACAGTCCAGGTTTATAAGAAAGAGAAATAATAAATCTTCGAACAGAGTGAGGGCACTTATCAAATGAGTTAAAAAAAATCTATATACCATTTGTATATATAGAAAAAAATGTATGTATCAAATCCTATATAATTCTTATTCATAATACACCATATCTCAATGAGGAAAAATATCGTGCTGGATATCTATACTGATATGGACTGTGTAATGTGTTAGGAACATTAGGATGCCCCATTGTTTGATGGAAATGAAAATTCTCAACCTACAGAGGACTGAATTCAAAGACACCCCGAAAATCAAAGTGAAAAAATGATGCAGCAGGCGAGTCCATTTTGCTGAAATTTCATTGAAGCAACTCAAAATGGTCCTCAGTAGTTCGTATGGCCCCCACGTGCTTGTATGCATGTCTGACAACATCAGGGCATCCGAATGAGATGACGGATGGTGTCCTGGGGGATTTCCTCCCAGATCTGGACCAGGGCATCACTGAGCTCCTGGACAGTCGGAGGTGCAACCTGGTGGCGTTGGATGGACCAAAACGTGGTATCCCAAAGGTGTTCTATTGGATTTAGGTCAGGCAATCGTAGGGGCCATTCAATAGTATCAATTCCTTCATCCTCAAGGAACTGCCTGCATACTCTTCCCACATGAGACTGGGTGTTGTCGTGCACCAGGAGGAACCCAGGACCCACTGCACCAGTGTAGGGTCTGACAATGGGTCCAAGGATTTCATCCCAATACTTATTGGAAGTCGGGGTGCCATTGTCTAGCCTGTAGAGGTCTGTGCGTCCCTCCTTGGATATGCCTTTCTAGACCATCACTGACCCACCACCAAAACGGTCATGCTGAACCATGTTACAGGCAGCAGAACGTTCTCCACGGCTTCTCCAGACCCTTTCACGTCTGTCACATGTGCTCAGGGTGAACCTGCTCTCATCTGTGAAAAGCACAGGGTGCCAGTGGTGGACCTGGCGATTCTGGTGTTCAATGGCAAATGCCAATGGAGCTCTATGGTGCCGGGCAGTGAGCACAGGGCCCGCTAGAGAACGTCGGATCCCAGGCCACCCTCATGAAGTCTGTTTCTTATTTGGCCATTTTGTATGGATCTGGCAGTGCTCACCTGTTCCTCCTTGCACAAAAACGCAGATACCTGCCCTGCTGAAGGGTTAAGGACCTTCTATGGCCCTGTCCAGCTCTCCTAAAGTAGCTGCCTATCTCCTGGAATCTCCTTCATGCTCTTAAAACTGTGATGGGAGACCCAGCAAACCTTTTGGCAATGGCATGTATTGATGTGCCATCCTGGAGGAGTTGGGGCTGCCTGTGCAACCTCTGTAGGGTCCAGGTATTGCCTCATACTACCAGTAGTGACACTGGCCCTAACCAAATGCAAAACTAGTGAAAAACAGTCAGAAAAGATGAGTAGGGAAAAAAATGTCAGTGACCTCCACCTGTAAAATCATTCCTAATTTGGGGGTCGTCTCATTGTTGCCCATCTAGTGCACCTGTTGTTAATTTCATTAACACCAAAGCAGCTGAAACTGATTAACAACCCCCTCTGCTACTTACCTGACCAGATCAATATCCCAGGAGTTTCATTGACTTGATACTTTACTCTGATTAAAAAGTGTTCCTTTAATTTTTTTGAGCAGTGTGTTTAGCCAGTATTATACAAAAATATCCATAGTTTTTTAGACAACTAGATCCTAATTAACAATAATTCAACTACAGGTGAGTCTAATTATTCATTAAACAGGTGCCCAGCAGAAAGGTGATTATAAAAGGGTGTTATGTAACAAAGAAAACCCCTCCCATTTCATGCTGTCAGCCATGGCACCACATGGAAGAGAAATGTCTCAAGGCCTGAGAAAGAAAATAATTTATTTTCACAAGAAAGGAGAAGGTTACAAGAAGATCATCAAAGCATTACATATCAGTCAGAATACTGTGGCAAGAGTGGTACAAAAATTTAACAAAGATGGAACTGCATCCATCTCACAGAGGCGTCCAGGCCGTCCACAGAAGTTAACACCTTATGAGAAGAGTTGAAGAAAATCGCCATGCAAGTTCACTGCAGTTAGCTAAAGAAGTAGAAAGCAAAACTGGGGTGATTGTTTCATGTGACACAATATGGTGTACACTGCACAGGAATGGCATGCATGAGTGTCGTCCACAAAGCAAGCTTCTCTTTATGCCCATGCACAAAAAAGCCCACCTAGAATTAGCCAGGGCCCATGCTGAAAATGAAGATTACTGGGACTCTGTACTCTGGAGTGATGAGACCAAGATCAATGTTTTTGGAACTGATGGCTTAAAAACTGTATGGCATCGCAAAGCTGAGAAGTACAAAGAAAAATGAAAGTTGCCTACAGTGAAACATGGTTGCAGTGTCCTTCTTTGGGGCTGCATGTGTCGGGGAGCTGCATTTCATTGATGCTACCGTCACTCCGTGCCCTTATTCGTTGTGCACTTTTCCAACAAAAAAAACCCAACTAAGGCCACTGTTGCATTTCTGAAGAACAGGTGATTCAGTGGCCAAGTATATCTCCTGATCTGAACCCAGTCGAACACCTATGGGGAATTCTGAACAGGCAAGTTGAGCATCACTCTCCATCCAGCATCCCAGCTCTAAAAGAGGTCGTTCTTGAAGAATGGAAAAATATAGATGTTGCAATATGTCACCAACTTGTTCATTTCATGTCTAGAAGATTTGGTGCTGTCCTTACAAATCATAGAGGAAATCATATAGAGGTATCTACAGTAAATCATTGCTTGCTTAGGGCATCCTGAGTGGAACCCTGTGAGGAAGTATGTAATGGGAGAGGGTGGTCTCAAGGAGAAGACAAGTTACTATGTTAAAATGTAATGTTAGTGCCACACCGCTGATCTTGAAGACCAAAGTAGTAGCTTTTTTTTTTTTTTTTTTAACTCCTTAACAGGATCACATGAAATTAAACAGTTAATGCATTTCAGGGGTAAGAGCAGCCCCCCATCATTGAGATTTTAAAAGTTACATGAATGTGCATAGAACTCTAAGCTTATTGAAAAGATATGTCTGCTGGGTTTCCTGTGTTTAGAAAAAATAACATTTGCAGCAGACTGTTTCATTGCATGCTGTCATTAATGGTTGTTTTATTCCATGTTTATAATTAAAGACTGTCACTGTGAACTACCCGTGGTATGGTGTTTAATACTGACACTGTCATTTGTGTGATCTTTATTTAAGAAAGGAACATCCAGTAACCCATACCAGATAAGTGAGCCATAATCTACCCTAGTCTGGGCTACTCTCAGCTGATGACAGATGATACCTGGTTATGTGTTATTGCTACGTGTCTAATCCTGCCGGTCTCATTCAGGGTTTCTTGTAATCCTAGGGTTCTCCAAAGGTTACTAGAGGTTCCTTGAACTGTGGCTAATTAACCTCCTATTTTGATTGTGCTTGCATATTTCCAGAGCCAGCACCAGTTGGCAGAGTCAGTTGCATGAAACCATTGATCCGTTTATCTACCTGGGAAGGTGGAATGCTGACCGCTGCTATAAGGGGGCTTTCTTTCCAATTACCACCAATGAAAGGGGCATTTTTTTTCAACTAATTTCCAATAAACTGTTTTATATTTCATTATTTTTATAGAAAACATAACCCACCCACTTGATGGGTTGTAGCAAAACAGTCAAAGTAATGGATCATATAGTCACATAATAATACATTGACCAATAATGTAGTAAACAATAAGTCGGAAACCACAATAGGGTATAGTCGAGTTTAAGCAATTATTCTATTATTATTATTATTATTACATCGAGTTTATATAGCGCCAAAAGGGTTTGCTCAGCGCTGTACAATATAGGGGGGACAATACATGGCACAGTACAACAATAACAAACAACATACGAGGGGTAAGAGGGCCCTACTCTTTCGAGCTTACAATCTTGATTCTATCAATGAAATGGGTGTGGGTATTATCATATAACCAATTAACAAAGGTAGAGATACCGAAAATAACGAAAGAATTGAAAGAGAGGGTAAAGAATAAATCTGAAAAGAAGAAAAAGAGAGAAGAAAGAAAGCAATAAACCGTTTTAAGCAGGTGTTCCCCTAGACCTGAGAAGTATCAGGGGTCTCCAAACTTTCTAAACAAAGGGCCAGTTTACTATCCTTCAGACTTTGAGGGGGGTAGACTATGGCCAGCAAGAGTAGAAAATGCCCAAGAATCAATGGGAATAAACATCACTCTTGTCAGTGGGAGGAATGTTGCCACTTTGTTGGTAATAGGAGAAGGAACAGTGCCCCCCCATTGGTGTCAGTGGGAGGAATAGTGTCCCATCATTGGTATCAGTGGGAGGAATAGTGCCCCATCATTGGTATCAGTGGGAGGAATAGTGCCCCATCATTGGTATCAGTGGGAGGAATAGTGCCCCATCATTGGTATCAGTGGGAGGAATAGTGCCCCATCATTGGTATCAGTGGGAGGAATAGTGCCCCATCATTGGTATCAGTGGGAGGAATAGTGCCCCATCATTGGTATCAGTGGGAGGAATAGTGCCCCATCATTGGTATCAGTGGGAGGAATAGTTCCCCATCATTGGTATCAGTGGGAGGAATAGTGCCCCATCATTGGTGTCAGTGGGAGGAATAGTGCCCCATCATTGGTATCAGTGGGAGGAATAGTGCCCCATCATTGGTATCAGTGGGAGGAATAGTGCCCCATCATTGGTATCAGTGGGAGGAATAGTGCCCCATCATTGGTATCAGTGGGAGGAATAGTGCCCCATCATTGGTATCAGTGGGAGGAATAGTGCCCCATCATTGGTATCAGTGGGAGGAATAGTGCCCCATCATTGGTATCAGTGGGAGGAATAGTGCCCCATCATTGGTATCAGTGGGAGGAATAGTGCCCCATCATTGGTATCAGTGGGAGGAATAGTTCCCCATCATTGGTATCAGTGGGAGGAATAGTGCCCCATCATTGTTGTCAGTGGGAGAAATAGTGCCCCATCATTGGTATCAGTGGGAGGAATAGTGCCCCATCATTGGTATCAGTGGGAGGAATAGTGCCCCATCATTGGTATCAGTGGGAGGAATAGTGCCCCATCATTGGCGTCAGTGGGAGGAATAGTGCCCCGTCATTGGTATCAGAGGAAGGAATAGTGCTCCATCATTGGTATTAGTGGGAAGAATAGTGCCCCATCATTGGTGTCGGTGGGAGGAATAGTGCCCCATCATTGGTATTAGTGGAAAGAATATTGCCCTATTGCTGGTATCAGTGATAGGAATTAAGCCCTATTGTTGGTGTCAGTGGGTGGAATAGTACCTTGTATCGGTGGTAGAAATAGTCCCCCAAGGGCCAGATAAAAGCAAGCAAAGGGCCTCATCCAACCCCCAGGCTGTAGTTTGGAGACCACTGTTCTAGAGTAAAAAGATGAGCCTGGTTTAACTGAACAAATTTTGGAGACTCCCCACAATGTTCTGCAGACACTGTTGGGATTTTCCTCATCTTTCCTCCACATCAGTATATGAACAAGACACCTAGAGTAAAATGGACTTTTAGCCATGATGTGCTGCCCTGCTGTGCAGCACATTCATTCTATTACACGGGTGTGAATAGTGTTAGAAGTACTGCCCTTCCTGATTGAAATGCTTTCAAGCTTTCTTGAACTTGTGTCTTAAATCGGCTAAATAAACTTTATGCAATAAAACAAAGTCTGTGGAAAATCTTTGTTCTTTTTGTTGAAAATCAGCCACAGTTCTCCTTTACACCATACTAGTAGGGACAAAATATTTTACTGTACTCCTTTTTAAAAAAAAAAAAATAAACTCAGACTTTCAACTAGCTTTTTTTTCTTTTGATGTACAACATCTAAGCTGATTTTAGTTGGGTCTTAAATATTAATAATTAAAAAAAAAAAGTATCACTTTACAAAACAAAACAAAAACCTGTATTTAAAATGTAATTTTATATAACGTAGGTCTGGGAGGAAATTTTTCACGATGGGGTTCTATTTACTGATCGGTAAAAAGTAATAAACTTTTTGTATTTTCTTAGTTCTGATCCATACGTGAACAGCCTGGTGAAGATGTATGTCCAAAACCCACGCAGCTGTCATGAGCTCTTTGGATTTGACATTATGCTGGATGAGAATCTGAAACCTTGGGTCCTAGAAGTGAACATCTCACCCAGGTAATGTTGAGCTGCACACAGGAAGACCCAAACATTGACAAGTGTTTGTCTAATTCATTTTGGGGGGGGAGAGTGGCAGCCTTTTCCAGTGAAAGTGACACTAAAAAAGAATGGGGGCATGGCCTGATGGCGTACCACAAGATGCTAGATTTATAGCCCGGCTGACTCCACTACATTCTTCAGCTCATCCTGTGTTGTCAGCTCACTGATTTTTTTTTCAGCTGTACAGCACCCTCGAACCATTGATGATCTCCAGAGGCAGTGCCATAGTGAAAATTGGCTAGGTGAAGCTGTCCTCCTGGGCAAGTTGGCGGCAGCCCACAGGCAGCAGTGTTCTAGCTGGGGTTACATCACACTGACCCCGTGGGACTTTCTTGCTACTGTAGCGCACTACAGATTCACAGGCAGAACTTTTTCCTGTAGCCTGAACAGCTTACAGACTCCACTGAACATTTGCTCCAGACAGAGATGAGCAGGGCAAATGTACAGTCGGAACCTACACTTATTTAGAGAATGACACAATCCCAGACTGTAAAGCCTCACTAGCAACAAAGATGGAGACCATACAAACAAATTTCTTCTTCCTTTTAGCAAGATGTTTGCACACTTAATAGAATGCTAAATCCCCTTTAATTGCCTCCTCGAGGGAATTCACTAAGGAATTAGCTGCCATGTAATTTAAATTGGACATCCTTGAAAATGGGTCTTGAAGCAAAATTCTACACTTTGTGGGTTCCTCTAGTGAAATGGCTGCATGATACATTGCTTGATCTAAATGTCTCTGCTGCATTTATGATTAAAAGGGCCTGTCGTACTCCTCCTTGACAGTCACCTCCAGGGGCTTCCCCTAGACCCCTAATTGCAACAAAGATAAAGTTACTATTCTTACCGCATCTCACCTAAAGGGGAACTCCAGTTTAATAGTAATTGATTTTACCATTTATCCAGTATTATCTACTGAGGTCCAAAAACAAGGTGTCTTTCCCTTAAGTGAAAAAGCATACCCGAGATGAGGGAGATGCTACCAGCCATGCTTTGCATGATTATGGAAGGCAAGCTTCTTTTTTTTTTTTTTTTTTTTTTTTCTTTTACAAATCCAGTTATTGCTAGTGGGAAAATGTTGGCTCTGATAAATATATATTTGCCCCCATCCATCTTCTTACATACTTACATAGTTAGTCTGACTGAAAAAAAGACAAAAGTCCATCCAGTTCAACCATAGAAAAAAAAAAAAGTTATAATCCTATACTCACAGTTGATCCAGAGGAAGGCAAAAAAACCCAGCAAAGCATGATCCAATTTGCTCCTGCTGGGAAAAAAAATTCCTTCCTGATCTCCCGAGAGATTTGCACTTCCTGAATAGAACGTCCCTTTTGGCTTTGCATTTAGCAGATGGACCTTGTCTATTTATGTGGAACTTTAATTGTGTTCTTGATGCAGTAGTGGAACGCTTGGGTGGTTCAAGTAGGCCTCAGGGTGGATTTACAAACTGGATACATAGGGTATGAGTTGGTGAAGGTGGAAGCTTCCGAATGACAGCAGTTTTACGTGTTGCTCAAATTCCCATAACAGCATGTCCAAAATAGATATTGCCTTTATTACCTCATCTCTTCTACCTCCTGGTATCAAGTATTATTCACCTTCCCAGAGGCCTTTTTAGACCCTACTCCCCTATCTATTAGATTACAACTCCTTCCATTTCAGACTCTCCTGCTGTGGCACAAAAACTCATATTGGCTCAGTGATTCGGTGGGAAATGGAGAATGCAACCGAAGCATCTCTGATTATTGAAGACACAATGAGGCCACGTCCTCTTCTGCTAATGTTTGAGAGGCTTTTATGGCCACTGTACATGTCTTCTTTATGTCAAAACTGAAATCTTTAGGAAAAATGCGAAGGCACTTGCAACATCCACAGAACAAGAGATATTGTTGGCCGAGCAGGAGTATGTCTCCTCTTCATCTAAGGATACCTATACGCATTGGGAAGTTACAAGAAGTGTGTAAAGATTGCTTTTACTCCGCAAACCAAGAAAAAAACGACTTTATACATCTTAAAAAGCTTTTGCGTTTGGAAATAGGGCAAGTAAGTTACTGCCTACTTAGCTAGGTCTGACTTTGGCCCTACTTCTATTCCCTGATTTTAGACTACACTTATAAACCAAACTGAGGTTTTGGATGCTTTTACACCCTTCTACTCTTTAAATATACCTATTGTACAATGTTCCATCTGAATATAGCACATTTTAACTGTGACTTAGCTTCTATGTATTTAATGCGTTTGAAGAGCCCCTATAGGCAGGGGTATTACCTCCATGCATGTGAGAGGAAACCCCATAAGGACCCACCAGCTGCCCAATCTCTTTAATTGCTACAAGTTTTCAGCCGAGCAGGACCTTTTTTAAAAAAAAAAAAAAAACAAAGTTCTGGCTTTTAAGTTGAACTGGGTGATCTCTCTGCTGGTGAGGAATGTCCAGATAGGATTCATCCCGGGTAATAGAATGAATATAAGGAAGTTACCAATTTACAGCCCTGTCCCTATTCTGCTTTGGTCTAACCTGCATTAAATTGGTTAAATTACTTTAGATAGTTTAACTACGTTATAGACCCTGTAGCAAAACTACGATTTATTAACACCTCTTCCCCTTTCCACAACTTCAGAGGAGCTAGAAGGGGGTGTCCCCTGGTTTGCCAAGGGGATTGGTTGAAGACGTGAAGCATTGCCCATCATTTGTAATATTTTGCTGGCCTCATGAGACTGTTGCTGGGTTATTGGCAAAAATAAGTTTTCAGTTTGTCAGTGCAGCTCCTGTTTGCTGCTCTGATCTTTTGGCAGCAAATTTCTAGTTTGGTTGTCCCCACTTCTATAGGCTGCCCCCTTATCCTGCCTGAGCTGTTTTAGATTTGCTGTAAACCAGGGCTTGTTATTGTTGTTGAATGTCTGAAAAGACTTGGTGGGCACTCGCTTAACTTCACGAAAGCTGATGTATGATGTCACACTGTCAGTAAGTTCATCAGTACCTTTGGCTGCAGCTTCAAAAACACTCCAGTCTGTGCAGTCAGAGCAGCCTGGTAGCCCCATATATAAAATAGTGCAGCGCTAACAAATCATATAATGAATAGTATACTAATATGGGTCAATAAAATGATCAATAAATAATCTTAAAATATTAAGAGTCCGCAATAAAAGCATAAATGTAATGAAGGCCCAAGGTGACACAATTATTCCTGGTAGTATATCAATCGAAAAAAGGTTCTGTGAGCGGCAGCATATAGATAAAATGCGCACTCACCAGATGCGCAAAGATAATGCGCAATGTTTAATCAATGGAGGTCTGCCCAGAATCCCTCTTTAAGGTAGTGTTGAAAAACCAGCTCAGGATAAGTGAATATCGTCAAGGTGGTGTTATATCCAGAAGTCCCCTTTAAGGACGTATATGCAGCCTCTTCTGGATACAGGGGTGGTCACCAGGGGGAGCTCTGGGGGATTAAAAGCTCACCAAAGAGCCACAAAGGGAAATGCCCATAGTTTTAGTATATTTGATTAAAGTTTATTAATGATGAAAAGAGATTCATACATGTAACTGTATACTTCCAGAGCAAATCTAAGTGAAATAGTAAAGCAGCATAAAGCTGCTATGAGCATTGATCAGCTGGTAGAATCAGGGGTGGACAGACAACTCATGGGGCCCCCGGTCAATAGGGGATCATGGGGCCCCTGTGTCCTCGCCCACACCCAAAAAAGCCTATGAAAAAGCTAATGAAAGGTACCAGGAGCATCTCATGGGGCCCCCTACTGACCCCGGGCCCTCGGGCAGTGCCTGAATGCTCGAATGGTCCGTCCACCCATGTGTAGAATATAATGGCTGCTAGACCTCCGTGATCCAGCGGCGTGACGTCAAGGCGTGCAGGCTCCTCCAAAGCCCCAGCTGTGCCTCCTTGGTCCATTTCTTCATAGTCTTCACTACAGGGTTTGCAGACTAATTGTTGCCTGTATGTTGGAAGAAGATGAACCCTGCAGCAAATGGAGAGACCCGAGCCTGCACAGGATAAGCATTCTTTATTATGGTGGAGCAATAGTCCGCAGGGTCCCTGGTGGAACACACAACATGTATTTTGGCAGTTCGTGGTTTAGATTTGCTTTGCTCAAATCCCCAAAGATTATAAGTAGAGATGAGCGAATTATTCAAAAATTTGGTTCGGCTGATTCGCCGAATTCGCGGAATAAATTCGCTTCGAGCCGAATATATTCGCTGCGAATTTAACTTATAAAAAGGGTGGTTCTAGGCTTCAGAGAGCCTTTATATTAGTGCAGAACACTGTACCTTTAATTTAAATGCCCTTGGAGTCTGCTGGGGAAGAGAAATAATACTGTCAGTCAGTATGACATGCAGATGAGTGCCGTCGATCTTAGAATCACCGCACACTTCACTCATTTGGGCAGTCACGGGGCCAAAACCAGAGTGTGGAGCCACAGTGTGGCGGTGGAGGCAGCAGCAATGGGAGGCCGTACAGGGACCCATGACACACTCTGGACCTGGCAGCAGCATGAGGAGGCGGTACAGGGGCCCATGACAGATTACGGGCCTGGCAGCAGCATGAGGAGTCGGTACGGGGGCCCATGGCAGATTACGGGCCTGGCAGCAGCATGAGGAGGCGGTACAGGGGCCCATGGCAGAGTGGCGGAGCGTAAGCAGCTAAAATTGAAGGCCATACAGAGGCCTATGTTAAAAAGTCCCCCCAGCAGCAGCGTGGGGAGACGACTATCAAGAGTACAATGGCAGAGTGGCGGAGCAGAAGCAGCTTCAATTGAAGGCCATACACAGGCCTAGGTTAAAAAGCGGAAGCCGTCAGCAGCGTGAGCAGACGACAGAGACACATGGCGCAGGGTGGCGGTGGATGCAGCAGTATTCGGAAGCCAAACACAGGCCTCGGTTAAAAAGCGGAAGCCGTCAGCAGCGTGAGCAGACGACAGAGGCACATGGCGCAGGGTGGCGGTGGAGGCAGCAGCAATGGAAGGCCATACAGCACCCTATCACAAAATGGAACCCACCAACAGTGTAAGGAGACCTGAAAGTGGCACATGGCGCAGGGTGGCGGTGGAGGCAGCAGTATTCGGAAGCCATACACAGGCCTAGGTTAAAAAGCGGAAGCCGTCAGCAGCGTGAGCAGACGACAGAGGCACATGGCGCAGGGTGGCGGTGGAGGCAGCAGTATTCGGAAGCCATACACAGGCCTAGGTTTAAAACTGGAACCCAGCAGCGTGAGCAGACGACAGAGACGCACATGGCAGAGGATGGATCTGGCAGCAGTATGAGAAGGCGGTACAGGGGCCCGTGGCACAGTGTGGTGATGGGGGCTACAGCAACTGGATGCCAGAAAGTGGCCGATAGGGCTATATACTGCATGGAATTATAAAGTTGTAAAGACAGCGGCCTATAAGGCTATACACACTATAACAATCATGACTTGATTGACCATTGGCCTATAAGGCTATACACAGCATGAATATCATGACTTATTCTGAGAGTGGTTTGGAAGGCTATATACAAAAAGTAATTCATGAGCTGTCCGGACAGCGGACAATAAGTACATATATACAAATCAATTCATCAGCTGTCCAGCCAGCGGCCTCAAAGGCGACACATATAGAAAGCAATTCATGAGCTGTTCAGACAGCGGCCTCTAAGGCGACAGATATACAAAGCAATTCCCGAGGTGTTCAGGGAGCGGCCTGAACGGCTAGGTTATTACTAAATATATTTTTGTGGCCAAACATCGGCCTATAAATAGATGTCTACACAGTGACAAAAAATTATGTCGCCAGACAGCGGCCCCTAAGGCGACAGATATACAAAGCAATTCCCGAGGTGTTCAGTGAGTGGCTTGAACGGCTAGGTTATTACTAAATATATCTTTCTGGCCAAACATCGGCCTATAAATAGATGTCTACACAGTGACAAAAAAGTAGGTCGCCTTACAGCGGCGTATCCTACAAATTGACATTATAAGAAATGGTTTAGACCAAAAAAAAAAAAAAAAAACTTTGATGCGATGCTATACCTTAGTAGATTGTGGAAAGTCGACAAGTCAAGCGTAACTGTGTACATTACAGAAAATCTTAACAAGACAACCAAACGTGGCCAAACCGTGACCGATACAACAAGTTAACAATGTAAGAAACAGGAGGGGGCCAAACCGTGGCCAATAAATAAACAGTCCACCTCATTGATGAGATGGACAACACGTGTCAAATAAATATTTTAAAAAATTGCTATTCCATCGGTCTGGAACTGGTCGACTATAAATAATTAAAAAGTTTAAATTCATGTGACAGTCGCCCAGCGACGTATAAATAATTTAAAAACACCAATTCATGAGGGGCCCGACCAGCAGAGTATAAGTCATTAAAAAGGTTCAATTCATGTGACGGTCGTCCAGCGAAGTATAAATAATTTAAAAACCCCAATTCATGAGGGGCCCGACCTGCAGAGTATAAGTCATTAAAAATGTGCAAAACATGAGTCGGCCGACCAGCAGCCTCTCAATAAAATATATATACAAATGTACGGATCAGGTGGAGGTCTTCCATTTGTCCCTAATAACATGTTTGGGGCATGATTCATGGCGGATTTAGTCAGTTGTGTCAGGAACTGGTGGTTTGAAATCCAGACTAATCCACGCCTGATTCATTTTCACAAACGTGAGTCTCTCCACACTTTGGTTGGACAGTCGTGTCCTCCGCGGAGTTACAATACCTCCTGCCGCACTAAACACGCGCTCCGATGCCACGCTACTGGCCGGGCATGACAGCCTTTCAAGGGCAAATTGAGCTAGTTGGGGCCAAAGGTCAAGTTTCATTGCCCAGTAGTCAAGGGGATTGTCTACCTCGGTTGGCAGGGTGCTGTCCAAGTAGGCCCAAGCCTGTTGTTTGAGGTCCTGCTCCAGGTCCACCTGATGCTGCTGCTGCTGCGGCTGGTTAGTAGTTTCCTCACTGCGCTGGTGAAGAAAGCTACTCATCATCGACTGCAGACTGAGGCAGCCGCTGCTGGTGGAGCTGCCACTGCTCCTACCACCCCACCCCTCCCCTGCTGCCATGGCAGCGGAACGCGAGCGCACAGGGCCCACAGTGTCTGAGGATGGACGTTGGTGCAGAAAGGCAGAGACCAACTGACTACATAGGTGGTTTTTATAGTACTTTATTTTGGCCTCCCTCTCAGCAGGTGTGAAAAAGTCCACCATTTTTGAACGGTAGCGAGGGTCCAACAAGGTGGACAGCCAAAAGTCATCCCTCTGTCTGATGGTTATTATTCGGCTGTCGCTACGCAAGCAACCGAGCATGCTATGGGCCATTTGTGCCAAGGAATGCGAGGGACTCCCTGCCTCCATCTCCACAGCATACTGCCACGGTGCGTCTGGGTCCTCTGTCTCCTCCTCCTCCTCTACCAGATGCTCCTGCTCCTCCACTCCTGTCCGCTGAGTGGAAAAACCACCCATTTCACTCAATAATTCCTGAGCACCAATGTCCTCCTCTACCTCCTCCTCTTCTTCTTGTCCTGCCCCCACAGGGGTCATGTGGCGTTGAGATCTGTGCGCCACGTCTACCGCACCCTGACCAGCCATTGTTAACCGCATTTGTTCCAGGACATGCAACAGAGGAATGACGTCGTTCATCCCATAGTCCTGCCGACTCACGAATAGCGTGGCCTCCTCAAAGGGCCTGAGCAAGCGGCAGGTGTCACGCATGAGCTGCCAATGGCTGACATCTAAGTTACACAGGGGAGTACCTTTATCCGCTTGTAACATCAGGAAATCGGTGATGGCCTTTCGCTGTTCGTAAAGGCGGTCTAACATATGTAGGGTTGAATTCCACCTTGTTGCAACGTCGCAGATCAGGCGATGCTGTGGAATTCCGTTCTGCCGCTGCAGCTCAAGGAGGGTGTGCTTTGCGGTGTAGGAATGGCTGAAATGCATGCAAAGTTTACGTGACATTTTAAGGATGTCTTGCAGTGGGATGGTGGATTTTAGGAACCGCTTGACAACCAGATTGAACACGTGAGCCATGCATGGCGCATGGCACAACCTTCCTTGACGCAGAGCAGACACCATGTTCTTTCCGTTGTCTGTCAACATGGTTCCGATTTTCAGTTTGCGCGGAGACAGCCATCTGTCGATTTCTCTGTTCATTACACTCAGAAGTTCCTCCCCTGTGTGACTACGTTCGCCAAGGCATACCAGGTGCAGCACAGCGTGACACCGTTGCGCCCTGCACATGTGATATGCCGGTCGGGTAATGGGACTTGGCACGGGGGTGGCGGCTGAGGACACGGCGGAAGAAGAGGTGGTAGAGGCGGACATCTTTGCTGGACCAAGGACGTGCAAACGTGGAGGCAAAAGCGGCGTGACCTGTCCAAGTTGCTGGTGCGGCTGTGCCGGCACCACGTTCACCCAGTGGGCCGTAAATGACATGTACTGTCCCTGACCGTAGTTACAGCTCCACACGTCGGCGCTGCCATGCACTTTGGCAGAGACCGACATGCTCAAAGACTGGCCCACCATCTCTTCTACATGTGAATGCAGGGCTGGCACTGCCTTTTTGGGCGAAGAAATGCCGGCTTGGCACTCTCCACCGCGGCTCGGCACAAGCCATCATTTCTCGGAAAGGTGCTGAGTCCACCACTTGGAAAGGGAGGGACTGCAGCACCAGCAACTTGGACAGGAGGACGTTCAGCTTCTGCACCGTCGGGTGCGTGCTCGCAAACTGTTGTCTCTTGGAAACGGATTGCAAGAAAGACTGCTGACGGAATCCATGAAGAGGAGTAGCAGGAGAAGGAGCATCTGAACGAGCGGAAGATGCCAACGAGCGACAACTCCCCTCAGCAGAGGTGTTGGAGCCTTGACTGGCTGATAGAGGGCGATTGACGTCGGGTGACGGAGCAAGTAACGGAGCGGGTGATGGAGCGGGGGCTGGGGCAGGCAGAACCGCCGTATCTTTATCACGGTTTTCCCAGGCCACCGAATGGCGACGCTGCATATGCTGACGCAACGCTGTAGTCCCAACATTGGCCCCCTGGCCACGCTTGACTTTCTGGCCACATAGTCGACATACGGCTACGTTTACTTCCTCGGGCAGCTTGACGGAAAATTGCCACACCGCCGAGTAGGAAACTTTGCCCCCGCTACTCCTCGCTGGCTGACTGCTACTTCCTCCGTGCACACCGGCACCACTACTGGCCGTGGTGGTAGGCTGCAGTGGAGCTGGTGCTCTACTCCGTGGCCGTTTGGCTCCACTGACACTGCTGCGACCCTGCTGCCTCCTGGGCAACCCACCGACTGTTTTGCTCGCTGGCAAGCTGGCACCCTCTTCTCCTGATGATGCGGAAGCAATAGCCTGATGACGACTAGGCTGCCAAGTGCGATCAGCCTCATCATCATCAATTAGGGTCTCCGCGTCACTACTAGCCCCCTCGGCTGCGTGTGGGTCAGGAGACAGACCTGTCTCTAGACCGGCTACCGAGCCACTCTCCTCGCCAGTACTTCTTCGCCTGGCTGCTGAAGAGGCGGATGTCTCCCCCCGTTCCTGACCGCCCTCTGTTAGCTCTTCCTCACTGTACAGTGGGGCTGAGCCCACAGCATGCGATACTTCGCTTGGTGAGGGAACACCAAAGGACAGGGGCAGGTCGAGGACACGTGATTTCACTGGGCTTGCTCCCGGGCCATGCCAACTAACGGTTGTGTCTGACGTACCCACCGACCGTTGGCTGTAGGTGTCAGAGGTGACCTGGGAAGAGGAAGACGACCGAGTCAACCAATCGATGACGGCAGGGTTGTCGGTGGAGACACGACCGCTGGATGACACCGGGAGCACTGGCCTCTGGCTGCGACTAGTGCTGCCTCGACCCCTTCCTCTGCTGCCACGTCTGCTCGCTCCTGAAACATTGCCTCCTCTGCCACTCCTCTGCGTGTTGTCTGACATACTCTTTAATTCAATAAGCACCCCAAAAATAAAAACGGATTTAACTCTTTGAACGTACAATAGTGGTTGTGAAGCAGAAAGTCAGTTTATTTAGCACAATCGGTCAATTGCAGCTTGCCGTTGGCTGGAAACTGTACGTTTATGTCACTGGAATGCACTAATCACCCAAAAAATATTACCGCCACCCGGCGTGTAAATGGATTTAACTCTTTGAACGTACAATAGTGGTTGTGAAGCAGAAAGTCAGTTTATTTTGCACAATCGGCAAACTGCAGCACCAACTGTGCACGACAGCCACCAAAAAAAAAAAGGGTGTATGTCACTTTAAATTTTCGATTCTTTGATAGCTGTGTCCCTGAGTAACGATTCTGTGTCCCTGAGTAACGATTCTGTGGCCCTAAAGTCTTTGTGGCCCTAACTCTGTCCCTCAATACACAGAGGTCTGTCTCTCTTGAATGACCGGAGGCTAATGGAGAATTCTAAGATGGCCGCGATTTATAGCTCCACCATTACACAGTGCTGGCTGGCTGGCTGCTGATTGGCTAATGCGATCACATGTCATGATTCAAGACTCATGAATGCATTATGGGTCAGCGCGCCTTCCCAGAGATCCCCGCCCCATCTTCTCTGTCCATTTTCTCCTGTCGCCACACATGTCGCCGCCATTTTTGGGAAAATTCGATTCGTGCATCCGAAGTTTGCTAATCTTCGGATTCGTTGCGAATAGAATTTTTCCAAATCTTCGGAACGAATTCCACTTCGTCATGTTCGATTCGCTCATCTCTAATTATGAGGGACTCTGGAAAAGTCTGTTTTGAAGCTGGTTATCTGCTCCTCCAGATATTATTGTACCTCCCTGTTGCAGACTTGAGGTGGGTTGTAGACTCCGATGACCATAAAGGAAATAACCTCTTAAGATATATAGAAAGGCTTGCAGTTTAGGAAGAATGAATGTAGATGAGGAGTGCATTTTTCTTCAACACGATCTCATCTGTACACAAACCTTTCCTTATGTAGAAACAGATTCTACCTCCATTTGTTTTCCCTGATAACTCTGCTACTTGGTACGCTTGGTGAAGTCGGAAGCCCTGTCTATGTAGCACGTTGTCCAAAATGGAAACCCTAAGCCAGGTTTTGATGAATCACGGTGCAGCAAATCTTGAAAAATCTGAATTTGCATGAGGAGTAGTAGGTCATCCATTTTGTACTAGAAAATGTATATTATATAGGGCGCGCTTGTCGGAGCCCAACCTCTGTAGCTGTAAGATAAAGGTGCCAGATGGATATCAGGGATGGATGGATGGATGGGAGCAGTAACACTGAGGCAGCTCTTCTTAGAGTGGAAGCAAGGCTCTAATGCAGTAACAAGAAAAAGAGAGGAAGGCGCCTCCAAGTGCAATATTGACAATTTATTTAGTAAACAATGGAAAATTTGCACTTACAAGATAAACGGTTAAAAAGACTCATCGCGGTAATTGGATCCAGGTGGGACACCCAGCCGTCCAGCAGCAAACTATGCTTATAGGATCAGGAAGTAGAGTCCAGGATGTGCCTGTGCATCAAAAATGAAGCTTGGAGAGCAGAGTCAGATGTAGCAAGTGAAGGGGGCGGTAATGCATTTCGGAGCATGTTCAATAGGCTCTTTCTTCAGACCTTTCCCCTTAATACAGTGCAGTCGTCCTGTCCCCTTTGCAGAAAAGCACCCCCAAAGCATCATGTTACCACCTCCATGCTTCACAGTAGGGATGGTGTTTTTGGGATGCAACTCATCCTTTTTTTCTCCAAACATGACAAGTGAAGTTTAGACCAAAAAGTTCTACTTTGGTCTCATCTGACCACAAGACTTTCTCCCATGCCTCCTCTGGATCATCCAGATGGTCATTGCAAACTTCGAACGGGCCTGGACATGTGATGACTTGAGCAGGGGAACCTTCCGTGCAATGCATGATTTGAAACCATGACGGCGTAGTGTTCTACCGACAGTGACCTTTGAAACTGTGGTCCCAGCTCTCTTCAGGTCATTGACCAGCTCCTCCCTTGCAGTTCTGGGCTGATTCCTCACCTTTCTTATCTTCAGTGATACCCCACGAGGTGAGATCTTGCATGGAGCCCCAATCCGAGGGAGACTGACAGTCGTCTTTATCCTCTTCCATTTTATAACAATTGCTCCAATAGTTGATCTATTTTCACCAAGCTGCTTGGCAATTGCCCCGTAGCCCTTTCCAGCCTTGTGGAGGTCCACAATTTTGTCTCTGGTGTCTTTTGACAGCTCTTTGGTCTTGCCCATGGTAGTAGTTGGCGTCTGACTGACTGTGGGGTGGACAGGTGTCTTTAAAGAGCTCAGACAGGTACTACTAAGTTAGATTAATGAGTGGAGTAGAGGTGGACTTTTTAAAGGCACAGTAACAGGTCTTTGAGAGCCAGAATTCTTGCGGTTTCTTAGGTGTTCAAATACTAATGTTCAGCAGTGCAAGACAAATAAATTCTTTAAAAATCATACAATGTGATTTCCTGAATTTTTCTTTTTAAATTCTGTCTCTCAGAGTGGGAATGCACCTACAATGTGAATTTCAGACCCCTCCATGCTTTCTAAGTGGGAGAACTTGCAAAATTGCTGGGTGTTCAAATACTTCTGTTCCTCACTGTATATTATCCTGGCCAGGATTCAGACTGAAAACCCCAGTGCTGCAAACACGAGAAGCAATGCACAATTACCCTTCTAGGTCATTTTATAGCACTAAACCGTTGGGAAAAATTGCAGTTAATGGAATTTCCATTTTTGTTCCGGCTGCATATTGTTACTGCTATAACATGGGTTCATGATATAAAATGTCCAGCATCAAATACCCACCAATTGTTGGAAGCATTCCTTATACACTGACACTCATTTATCTTGTGAGATGGCATTCCTATTGTGTCTTTACATGTTCACACATTGAGAACAAATGTCCGGATGATTGATAGGATGCAGTGTTAATTGGCTTTTCTTTAACACACCTGCTAAGCCCTTATGTAGCACAGTCTCATAGTCCATTCCCAACATTATAACCTTCTATTATTGACCCTTTTTGTCCTCTGAAATCTTCGAAGTTCCTCCACTGAACTTGTATTGAGTCGTCTTTCTTGGCACAGCTGTCCGTCGGTAGATGGAAATGTTCAGCAATGAAAATATCCTATAGTCTTCACCCCTGGTCCCAGATATCATCTATAGGCTTACTAAGATATGACAGCCATCCTAACAATGCTGTATGGGGAAATAGACTAAGTCTGTATAGGAAGGTATCTGTGACATGGCCTTCAGAAAGGCATATTAGAAGGGCGCTGGGACTTTAAAACGTATTTACGAGATCAAGCACACGGAAACTTTCAAACAAGCTCACTAGCTTTGTTTGGGTTGCTGTCACACAACATAGCTGGGTTATCCGTAAGTGACTCAAGCCATAGAAATATAGAAAGGAGCCCAAATAAAAAAGATGAGAGTAGAAGATGAATTTGTTTATAATTCAATTGCATAAAATAGCCAACATGTTTTGGGGGCCAAAAACATTCCCCCTTCAGTAGGGCTATTATTTATTTATTTCAGGTACTTATATAGCACCATCAATGTACGCAGCACTTTACATATATATTGTACATTCACATCAGTCCCTAACCCTCAAGGGGTGTACAATCCCTAGGTCCCTAACTTACATTCATGCGTATTTAATTGTACTTATTCCTTCACAAAGGTCCGTATAATCTTCATATTCAGTCACCATTTTCCTAGCTCTTCATTACATTGCACGAAATTACAGTGGGTATTGAAAAGCAGCCATTTATTTCATGTACCAAGGACTCTGATCAAAGAGAGAGGAAATCTCTATGAAGTGAGAATTCCCTTCCTAGACAATCATCACCAGAACAGGTGTCCCCAGTGATAGATTTACCTTCACATTTTATTCTGGTAGCGTCTGGAAAATGTCCCCATCACTTTCTGTCTCAATAACGATCATCACCGGGACAAATAGAAAAGGTGATTCTACCTAGCTTGGACCTAGACTAAAAAAAAAGAAAAAAAATCCTACAGAAGCTTTTGGTTAAAGCAACTGCTATTGGCCTACTTGCAAGCTGCATCCGTTGCTTGGGCATAGTTTATCTATCCTATGGGTGAGAGGGATGATGGCAGCTTAATTGGTAGCTTCTGGTTATTCAACTGGATAAAATATTCAATTTAAAGACGAATCCCCGGTATTGATATTTTATAATAGTTACATTGGTCCAAGCTGGACCAATGTAACTATGTATATACCATACCTGGCTTATGCCCATAGAAGCTGGAAATCGCTGTGGCACACACCATTAGCCCACTGATCTCCACTAGTTTTTGAGTCCTGTACTTAGCGTGCTGCATTCTTAACTTAGGAGGTCAGATACTCTGCACAGGCCCCATTCAGAGAATACTTTGGATTCTCAGAAATTAATGCAGAGCCTTCTCTGATTGGATGAGGTGGATAGACAGGGTGGTGACATCACACTCTCCACTTCATCTAATCAAAGAATGCTTTGCATTCATTCAGAAAATGCAAAACATTCTTGTAATGGCGCCTGTGCCAAGCAGCCATCCTTCTGTGTTCCCAATGCAGCAGGGTAACGGCTTGGTGTGGGAACCAGTAGCGAGTAGAGATCATTGGAGAAGTGGTGCCTACTTCAGCGATTTTCACCTTTCAGGGACATCAGCCAGGTACCAATGTAATGTATAAAATATCAATGCCTCAAATTCATTTTAAATGGATAATTTAAACCAGGTACAGTGCCCTGAAAAAGTATTCATACCCCTTGAAATTTTCCACGTTTTGTCATGTTACAACCAAAAATGTAAATGTATTTTATTGGATTTTTATGTGATAGACCTACACAAAGTGGCACATAATTGTGAAGTGGAACGAAAATGATAAATGGTTTTCAACATTTTTTTTACAAATCTCTAAAAAGTGTGGCATGGATTTGTATTCAGCCCCCTTTACTCTGATACCCCTAACTAAAATCTAGTGGAACCAATTGCCTTCAGAAGTCATCTAATTAGTAAATAGTCCACCTGTGTACAATTTAATCTCAGTATAAATACAGCTGTTCTGTGAAGCCATCAGAGGTTTGTTAGAGAACATTAGTGAAAAAAACGCATTATGAAGGCCAAGGAACACACCAGACAGGTCAGGAATAAAGTTGTGGAGATGTTTAAAGTAGGATTAGGTTATAAAAAAATATCCCAAGCTTTGAACATCTCACGGAGTACTGTTTAATGCATCATCCGAAAATGGAAAGAGTATGGCACAACTGCAAATCCACCAATACTTGGCCGTCCACCTAAACTGACAGGCCGGGCAAGGATGGCATTAATCAGAGAAGCAACCAAGAGGCTCATGGGAACTCTGGAGGAGCTGCAGAGATCCACAGCTCAGGTGGGAGAATCTGTTCACAGGACAACTAATGTCCTGCGCTCCACAAATCTGGCCTTTTATGGAAGAGTGGCAAGAAGAAAGCCATTGTTGAAAGAAAGCCATTAGAAGCCCCATTTGCAGTTTGCCAGAAGCCTTGTGGGGGACACAGCAAATGTGGAAGAAGGTGCTCTGGTCAGATGAGACCAAAATTTAACTTTTTGGCCTAAAAATAAAACTCTGTGTGGCAGAAAACTAACACTGCATATCACCCTCAACACACCATCCCCACTGTGAAAAATGGTGGTGGCAGCATCATGTTGTGGTGATGCTTTTATTCAGCAGGGACAGGGAAGCTGGTCAGAGTTGATGGGAAGATGGATGGAGCCAAATACAGGGCAATCTTACAAGGAAACCTGTTAGAGTCTGCAAAAGACTTGAGACTGGGGTGGAGGGTCTCCTTCCAGCAGGACAACAACCCGCAACATCCAGCCAGAGCTACCATGGAATGGTTTAGATCAAAGCATATTCATGTGTTAGAATGGCCCAGTCACAGTCCAGACCTAAATCCAATTGAGAATCTGTGGCAAGGCTTAATAATTGCTGTTCACAGATGCTCTCTATCCAATCTGACAGAGCTTGAGTTATATTGCAAAGAAGAATGGGCAGAAATGTCCCTCTCTAGATGTGCAAAGCTGGTAGAGACATCCCCAAAAAGACTTGCAGCTGTAATTGCAGAAAAAGGGGGTCCTACAAAGTATTGACTCCGGGGGGCGGAATAGAAATGCACGTCACACTTTTCAGATATTTATTTGTAAAATATTTTGAAAACCATTTATCATTTTCCTTCCATTTCACAATTATGTGTCACTTTGTGTTGGTCTATCACAGGGGTTTCCAAACTTTCTAAACAAGGGGTCCATTTACTGTTCTTCAAGCTTTAGGTGGGTGGACTTTGGCCAGTGAGAGTAGAAAATTTCTTGCGGTCAATGGGAGTAAACAATGTCTCATTGGTGTCAGTAGGAGGAATAGTGCCCAATTGTTGGTGTCAGTGGGCGGAATATTGCACCATCATTTGTGTCAGTGGAAGGAATAGTGCCCCTTTTTTGGTGTCAGTAAGAGGAATAGTGCCCCATCATTGGTGTCAGTAAGAGGAATAGTGCCCCATCATTGATGTCAGTGGGAGGAATAGTCCCCCATTGGTGGTGTAAGTGGAAGGAATTGTGCCCCTTTGTTGGTGTCAGTAGGAGGGATAGTGCCCCGTTGTTGGTGTCAGTGGCAGGAATTGTGCCCCTATTGGTGGTGTCAGTGGAAGGAATCTTGCCCCATTTTTGGTGTCGGTGGGAGGAGTAGTGCCCATCCTTGGTATCTGGGAGGAATAGTGCCCCATTGTTGGTGTCAGTGGCAAGAAATATACCCCCATTGTTGGTGTCAGTAAAAGGAATAGTGCTCCAAGGGCCAGATAAAGGCAGGCAAAGGGCCACATACGGCTCCGGGCTACAGTTTGGAGACCACTGGTCTATCACATAAAATCCCAATAAAATACATTTACGTTTTTGGTTGTAACATGACAAAATGTGGAAAATTTCAAGGGGTTTGAATACTTTTTCAAGGCACTGTAAATAACCAGAAGCTACGGATTAAGCTGCTTTCATCCCCTCACCTATAGGAAAGTTGAACTATGCCCAGGCAAATAATGTAGCATGCAAGTAGGTCAATGGCATTTGCCTTAACCAAATTCTTCTCCAGGATATTTTTTTATGTTGCTATTTTTTAGTCTAGGTCCCAACTAGGTAGAGTCACCTTCTCTATTTGTACTGGTGACCATTGTCATTGAGATAGAAAGTGATGGGAATTAAAATGTTACAGTTGGTACGACAACAAAACATGAAGGTAAATCTTTTCACTTTTGTAGAGATTTCCTCTCTTCGAGCTGCATCATTACATATGAGGGCTCTTCTTTCAGCTTTTGTTCTTCTCTCATTGCTCACATTGGTTTAAGCAGTAGACTCCCTGCAGACTGTAAAGTTAAACGCCAACAATGCCGTGTCCTCTTGGCCTAGTCTATAAGTAACACAAGAATTCAAAGCAGAGAGATGGTGTTATTTGACATTGCTTGATACACAATACACCCAAGGGTTGGTGGGCACCTGACCATCACACCTCCATTTTACGGAGAAAGCTTTATGCAAAATTTGGACCCATAACCACACTTTGTTTGTCTGGAATTTGCTATTTATGCATTCAAATGTGATTTGGTTGAGCGTATGATTGTGTGGGATGAGGATAAATCGGACTCCTACAATCTCGTGCAGACCGTGTGGTCTTTAGATATTCCTCTGCTTTTGATTCCTTTATTTCTACATTGATAAGAGACGCACTTACCTCTGGGAACCTCCCACTGTCCCCCCCCCCCCTTTTTTTTTTTTTCTCCTTTTCTTTCCTGTCTTCCTCTTTTTGTATCCTATGTATACCTCTCTAGTTATATGGCTTTGCTGTATTAACTGCTACCTACAGATGCCGTGTCCCCATTTGCCCTTGATGTGACCTTTTGGGCATTTTATTTACTAAGAACCTGTTTGTTCCCAATAGCCTTTTTTTTCTTTTTCTTTTTTATTGCAGCCCACTGGTTTTTGATCACTACTGTGCCTGATATATACAGTGGGGATCGAAGGTTTTGGCACCCCAGCTAAAAATTTGTATTAATGTACAAAAAGAAGCCAAGGAAAGATGGAAAAATCTCCAAAAGGCATCAAATTACAGATTAGACATTCTTATAATATGTCAACAAAAGTTAGATTTTATTTCCATCATTTACACTTTCAAAATAACAGAAAACAAAAAAATGGCGTCTGAAAAAGTTTGGGCACCCTGCAGAGTTAATATCTTGTACTGCCCCCTTTGGCAAGTATCACAGCTTTGAAACACTTTTTGTAGCCAGCCAAGAGTCTTTCAATTCTTGTTTGAGGTATCTTTGCCCATTCTTCCTTACAAAAGTCTTCCAGTTCTTTGAGATTTCTGGGCTGTCTGTCACGCACTGCTCTTTTAAGGTCTATCCATAGATTTTCAATTATGTTGAGGTCAGGAGATTGTGAAGGCCATGGCAAAACCTTCAGTTTACGCCTCTTGATGTAATCCCCCGTGGATTTCGAGGTGTGTTTAGGATCATTATCCATTTGTAGAAGCCATCCTCTCTTTAACTTCAGCTTTTTCACAGATGGCATCAAGTTACCATCCAAAATTTGCTGAAATTTTATTGAATCCATTTTCCTTCTACTCGTGAGATGTTCCCTGTGCCACTGGCTGCAACACAACCTCAAAGCATGATTGATCCAACCCCATGCTTAACAGATGGACAGAGGTTCTTTTCATTAAATTCTGTGCCCCTTCTTCTCCAAATGTACCATTGCTCATTCCGGCCAAAAAGTTCAATTTTAACCTCATCGGTCCACAGAACTTGTTTCCAAAATGCATCAGGCTTGTCTATATGTTCATTTGCAAAGTTCAAATGATGATTTTTGTGGTGAGGACGTAGAAGAGGTTTTTCTTCTGATGACTCTTCCATGAAGACCATATTTGTACAAGTATCTCTTTATAGTGGAATAGTGTACCACAACTCCAGTGTCTGCCAGATCTTTCTGGAGGGATCGTGCAGTCAAACGTGGGTTTTGAATTGTTTTTCTCACAATCCTGCGAGCTGTTCTGTCTGATATTTTTCTGGGTCTTCCAGATCTTGCTTTAACTTCCACTTTTCCTGATGACTGCCATTTCTTAATTACATTCCGAACAGAGGATATTGACATCTGAAAACGCTTTGCTATCTTCTTATAGCCTTCTCCAGCTTTGTGAGCGTCAACTATTTTCAGTTTCAGTTTTCTAGACAACTGCTTAGAAGAACCCATGGTGCTGATTGTTGGGGCAAGGTCAGATGAGTCTGGGCATTTAAAACCTTTGAGATTGACATCACCTGGTCTTCCCAGACGATGATTGAGAACAATCCATGACACTGGGAGGTCTCAGCTTTGCAAAGGTGGCAGTGCATGCTATAAATTCTGCAGGGTGCCCACACTTTTGCAGACGCCATTTTTTTGTTTTCTGTTATTTTGAAAGTGTAAATGATGGAAATAAAATCTAACTTTTGTTGACATATTATAAGAATGTCTAATCTGTAATTTGATGCCTTTTGGAGATTTTTCCATCTTTCCTTGGCTTCTTTATGCACATTAATACAAATTTTTAGCTGGGGTGCCCAAACTTTCGATCCCCACTGTATATGTTCTGTTGACATTGGTTAAAACTATGTTATGCTTGAAATGATGCTCCCAAGTGTCATAATCTAGGGTTATGAGTTTGGATGCATTTGCCTAGACAAACTTTTTAACTGTTGAGAGATTGTAGTGTTTGCAAACTCTTAATAAAAATTGATTAAACACAAATGTGATTTGATTTGTGTGTTCATCTTTTGGTAAGCTTCAATACAAATTAGAAGATTCACAATGACTTTTTCTTCTCCTTCCCACAGTCTGCACTCTAATTCCCCTCTAGATGTGAACATTAAAGGTCAGATGATCAAAGATCTCCTCAACCTGGCCGGATTCCTCCTCCCCAATAAAGAGGATACCAGTAATATTGGCTCTGGCAGCTCTGCTACCAGGTAAGACAGCAGAAAACCAGTCCATAAGCCTTTGATTAAGTAAGTGTTATATCTTGTTTTTCTTTTATTGGTTGCTGGTGGGCAAAGAAGGACTCTGGGTATATGCCCTGCCTATAGGAAGTTGGACAGTTACAAAGGTGCTACACCCCCAAAGGGCTATACCCCTGGTCTATAAATTGGTTTCCATGTCTTGCCTTAGTGTCTCCAGGAGTTGCAGCTTGGACCCACTGATCCATGCTTTCTGCTTTCCTTTTTTTTTGATTACCTTAATCTAGATCTCCAAACTTCCTAAACAAAGGGCCAGTTTGACTTTCAGACTTTAGGAGAGTAGAAGATGCCCGGTATCAGTGGGAGTCCACAATGTCTCAGCCTTGGTAATCCGTGAGATTTAAAAAATGTCAACAGGAGGAGAGAGAGTGCCCCAAAATTGGTATTGGTGGCAGGAATAATGCACCATTGTTAGTGTCAGTGGAAGGAACAATACCCCACTGTTGGTGTCACAGAGAGGAATGGTGCCTCATAGTTTGTGTCAATAAAATAAATAGTGCTCAAGGGCCAGGCAAAGGCAAGCAAAGGGCCACATCCGGCCCTCAGGCTGCAGTTTGCAGAGCGCTGATCTAGAGGAAAGAAGATTCCTTCACTTCCCTTTAGTGATTGTGGCCTTTGGGTCCATTCTACCTATTCTCTAGGACAGAAAGTGTAGACTAAGGGGTCATTGCTTCGAGATGTATTTAGCGTGTAGGAGTGAACTGGTTTCATTACGAATTGGTATTACAGCGCATACAATACATTAAATTGTGATTTAATGTAATTAGTTACTTTTCAATTTTAATCTAAAGCTTTCTCTGACTTCTTGGCTCCATATCCTCACAACTCTCTACCTGGCTTATTGCCTGTTTCTGATATATGTAGAGCACTTGACTTCAAAGTGCAGGCATTGTGTTGTGTGGAATATGGAATCCTTGTCTTCAGGTTTAGTCCTGGTTCACACTGATGCGGTGCGGGATTCGCAGCAATTCCTGTGCGTTTCCTGGACCGCATCACAATTTCACTCCATTCATGCGAACTGCTGCAGGCGTCAGTATTAACGACACCCCAAAATCGGGTCGCAAAACACAGTGAGATTGGCTGATCACATGGATTCGATTCCAGAACAGCAATAAAAATGTGCTTGTACCTCTTTTGTGCGGGTTCGGTGAGGTTTGAGCCATACAAAATGAATGGGCTCGAATCGCATTGCAAAGAACTGCATGTGATTTGAGAATGAATGCGGTGCGATTTTTGTCCGAATCGCATGCGGTTTCCTGCACCACATCAGTGTGCACCAGAACTTGCAGTATGAGATACTTACAAACTGTGCTCCGTGTTTGTGGGATGGGTAGTCTGAGGTAGAATTTTTAGTATTTCAACTGGGACTGACATGTTCAGAATAAAGGCAGACCCTTTAAAAGATCTCAGCAAATGTATTGGTTAGGTTTATTATGGTATCCGCAGAACAAGAAGCTATTAAGAAGAACTGAACTCTGGATGCTGTGCCCAAAAAATGAAGGCAGGCAAAGGAGCAGTCATCAGTATATCCTGTGGTCTCCCTACAGCTGATTTCCCCCCCCCCCCCATATACTATGCCTTGTTCTGCATTGTCTCATTGTGGAGGTGGCTATCTTAGTACAGGCAGGATTTTGATTTGAACCAGGATAACAGTAACCAGCACAGTAGTGACATCAAAAAATCTCCTGTGACTAGCAGTTGGGGGCAACAGTGCCTTTTATCTCACACTGCAGATATAAAGCCAAGTGGCTTTAGGATTGGTGGTGTAGTGCTGTTTTTCAGGAGGAATTCCAGGCAAAAGTGTTTTTGTTTTTTTTGTTCTTTTTGAGGGGGTGGGGGATATGATGAGGGGAGATGCAGTTTATTCACAATTTAATTTTTCTAGATTTTTAGCTCATTTCCACTGAAATATGTTGCTAAAGTAATTGCTCTATATCAGTGGTTCTCAACCTTCCTAATGCCGCGACCCTTTAATACAGTTCCTCGTGTTGTGGTGACCCCCAACCAGGGGGCAAAAGGGGATCATGGGGCCCCTGTGTCAAAAAAGCCTATGAAAAAGGTACCAGGAGCATCTCATGGGGCCCCCTACTGACCCCGGGCCTTCGGGCAGTGCCGAGTTTCCAAATGGTCAGTCCACCCCTGCCTCCAACCATAAAATTATTTACCCAGTTATTATAATTCATGAGTGTCGTTTTACCTCCAATACTGCTGCTTTCTACACAGTAGCTGCTTTTAACAGAGTAGCTGCTTTCAACACAGCAGCTGTTTTCTACACAGTAGCTGCTCTTACACATTGGAAATATGTGTTTTTCCGATGGTCTTAGGTGACCCCTGTGAAGAGTTGTTCAACCCCCAAAGGGGTCGCGACCCACAGGTTGAGAACCACTGCTCTATATAGATTACCCTAGAAGAGCTTTTGTTTTCATTCCACAGCAAAACAGGATTTTAAAATTAGAATAAAACCCCAACTTTTACCTATTCTTAAAAATGTTTTTTTCCTCCTCCCCCTCCTACCTATTCTGCCTAACCTGTATAAAGAAGATCGGTGTACTTGCCTATTTTCAATCCGCTCAAGTCCATTTAAGTGGTCCTGCAGCTCTGTGTAAGGCATTGCTTGACAACAGTTGTGAATTCCATGAACCATGATGTCACCCATGGCCCAGCTGTTGTCGCTGCTCCCTCCTCTCCCCTGCAGCCGCCGCTGATTGACACAGGGGAGCTGTAGCTGCAGGATCACATGACAGATCAGATTAAAAAAATGTAAGCACGCAGATTTTTTTTTTTTTTTTTTTTTTTTTTAATACAGGTTAGGTAGGATAGGTAGGAAGAGGGTAGAACAATTTACAAAAAAAATTGTAGTTCAATTTTTCTCTGCTTTAAACAATCTGACGTGTTGAAAAAGCTCTGCGGGGGAAATTCACTATAATTAATTTAAGCAGATCGAATCTGGAGCCATTGTAACCAATCCGCTTCTAACCTCCGCTTGTTCAGCTGAGCTTTGAAAATGAAAGCTAGAAGCCGATTGGTTGCTATGCAAAACTGCTCCAGATTTTGTCTGCTTCAGTCTTCTTAAATTCCTCTCTGTATGTATGTATGGAAGCACGGGCCAGCTTGGCTAATACCTTTTGTTTAGGAGAAAAATGAAGTTTTCCTTTGTCTTGTCAGTGTGTGCACCAGTGGGAAGGACCGTGGGCGCTCAATGGAGATTCTGAATGAAGAAAAGATGAAACGGGCATATTACCTTAGCCAGAAGTTACCGGACAAGGTGGGGGTCAAATTTTCATATTAACCTTGCTGGCAGACTGGTTGGTTGAAGTCATGCCATCATCATCATGCAACCCCAGAAACCACTAAACAGCTCATCCACTCCCTCATCATATCACGACTCGACTACTGCAACTCCCTCCTCACTGGCCTGCCTCGCCGCTGGTTATCCCCGCTTCAGACGATCCTGAATACGGCTGCCAGACTCATTCACCTTTCCAACCGCTCCATCTCCGCCACCCCCCTCTGCCAATCCCTCCACTGGATTCCGATTGCACAACGGATCAAATTCAAAATCCTAACACTGACGTACAAAGCTGTCCACCATACTGCCCCATACTACATCACTGACCTAATATCCAAGTACCACCCAACACGCACACTCCGCTCCTCACAAGACCTCCTTCTCTCTAGTTCCCTGGTCTCCTCCTCCCATGCCCGCCTCCAGGACTTCTCCAGGGTGTCACCCAACCTCTGGAACTCCCAGCCCCAACCCATCAGATTATCACCTACTTTCCTCTCGGCGCACCCTGAAAACCCATCTCTTCAGGGAAGCCTACCCCACCCCCTGCTAACCTGCCGACCTCCTCCACTCTTCCCACCACCCCATCCCCCACAGCTATCTCCTCCTGTGCCACCATCCCCTCCCTCCTAGATTGTAAGCTTGAAAGAGCAGGGCCCTCGATCCCCTCATGTATTGCATTGTATTGGTATTGTTCTGTCACATGTTCTGTCCCCCTTTGTAATGTACAGCGCTGAGCGAACCATTGGCGCTTTATAAATACTGTATGATAATAATATAATAATAATTATTTAAACTGTATGTCGGGTCACATTTAAAAAAAAAAAAATCTGCTTTTCCCTATTTTTTTCCCATTAAGTATAGAAATATACCAACATACCTGTTGATCTGCCAGAAATGCTCTTAATTTTCTATTATGGACTGAGAACATGCTGAATTTTGTGGACTGGGTGATGTCAGTCCTGCTCACTTTTTTTTTTTTCCTAAACTATTCAATCTATCCCACGGTCTTCATCTTCAAAGCATGGGAACTAACTGACTTGTAGTTTCCAGATAAGAACTAGGAGGACTAACTAGACCAGTGGTTCTTAACCTGGGTTCGATCGAACCCCAGGGGTTCGGTGAGTCAGTCTCGGGGGTTCGGCGGAGGTGAAGACCCACACCCGACTCATATGATTCGTGCAGTAAATATTCATTATTATGTTTTTGTTTTTGTGTGAAAATCATGTTTTAATGGTTTTGTTCTTAACGGTTTTGTTCATTTTGTGCACCTATGTATAAATATATACCTAAATATATACCTATGTTTTGAATTTTAAAAATCATATTTTATTTTTCCAATTAAGAAGGGTTCGGTGAATGCGCATATGAAACTGGTGGGGTTCAGTACCTCCAACAAGGTTAAGAACCACTGAACTAGACTCTGAGATAACACAAGAAATGTGAACAGGACAGCTCTAAATTTCTGACAAGATCAACGGGGTTACTTTAAAGTATATAGAAACCCTCACCTTGCTTGTTAAGCCTTTCACCCGAGTGGTTAGATTTCAGCTTTTAGCTGCGGTTAGAGGAACTTACTGCAGCTACATGCAGACAATGCATCCCTATGGCTCCATTCACACACTGCATTTAGCAATGTTTTCATAACATATAGTTATATGCGTTTAGGAAAAATAAAGTTGACTGTGTCCAGGAGTGATGTACCGCCGATATCTGTACCTAAACGCAGTTAATCGCAGTACAAAGAAAAGATAAGTAAACAGTTGCATTAAGAAAAGGCAAGAATTTACTATCGCAGCTCAACGCAGCAACATGTATATGCAAATAAACGCAATGTACAAACGCAAGTGATCTGTGTGCCAGGAGTGTTGGAATTTCAAAATAAAAAAACCTGCATTTACAAGCGGCAAAACAACCGCCTGTGTGAAAGGGGCCTAAAACAACCCATTCAGCTTAAAATCAAATCAAAGGCAAAACATTTATTTATAGATATATAAAGTATTATACCTCCCCCCCACCTTTTTTTTTTTTTTTTTATTAAAGTGATCACTTTCCCTCTGATCTTCCAAGTGAATGGCTGTGCTGGGCTGTGATCATTGGAGGAGAGCAGGCTGCGTTCTCAGCACAACTAGAGAACTGACCAGGCTGTGCTCTCGTGCCTAGTGTGATCAGTTTTTAATAGAAAAGCAGAGGGACTGGCAGGAATACGGGGCATTTCACACAAAGGAACAGGAGACTTTTTCATACAAGTACACGGTACAGTAGGGACATATCAGGTATAGGAAATGTTGGGTTTACATATTCTTGTGTGTAAACCCTAACAATCAGTTGATGTATGGATTCCAAAGCCAGGTTGGGATTTTATACAAGACTAAGAGCTCTTGAGAAGGACTAGCAAAGACTGGGAGCTGTGATGTTTTCAGCACTCTGCTAGACCCTCCCACCAGCTATGATCTGCCTGTATTGCATAGAGAAATACAAAGAGCCAGTGATTACATCACTCGCTCTGAAACAAGGTATATAATGAAAACGAAAAGGTTTTATTTAAAAATTTAACTCGTTAATGAAGGATAAAAGTAGCAATCAAGGCAACATATAAGCAAATTGGACTTCAGCTTTAATGTTTACTGATTACTGTTTTGATGATTTTTCTTCTATATCTGGTGCTGGGTCATAGTGCCTACTAGTTTTATGTTAAAAATAATACCTTCTAGCATTGCTAGAAGTGCACCTTGCACTAGATTTAAACCCAGTCACTGAAGTATCTTATACGTTTTTTTAATATATTAACCCCTTGACGCTGAGCGCACGCAAATATGCGGCCTCTTGGTGTCTGGGCCTTGAAGCCGAGCTGCCGCATATCTGCGTGCCATTGGAAAATACATATCTGTCAAGAGTACGCGCCAAGCACATATGTCCGTGACTCAAGGAAAGGTCCTGATCTCCCCTTGCGATCGGGACCTTTTCCGATCACGGCGGTCACATGACCCTAAAATCCCGCCCCGCCTCCTGTCTGGGCCTTGCCGCCGAGCAGCCGCATATTTCCGTGCCATTGGAAAATACATGTGTCGAGAGCGCACGCCCTGCACATATGTCCGTGACCCTCGGAAAGATCCTGATCTCCCCTTGCGATCGGGACCTTTTCCGATCACGGCGGTCACATGACCCTAAAATCCCGCCCCGCCTCCTGTCTGGGCCTTGCCGCCGAGCAGCCGCATATTTGCGTGCCATTGGAAAATACATATGTGTCGAGAGCGCACACCCTGCGCGCTCCCAGCACATGTCTGTGACTCTCAGTTCCCGATCTCCCCTTGCGATCAAGACCTTTTCCGATCATGTGACTTTTGTGACGGCGAATCACGCCGGTCACATGACCCAAAAAAACTGCCTCCCTGCTTCTGAAACTCTTAAAGGGCCGGGAGGCGCCGGCGCTAAGAGGTTAATGTAAATTCAAAAGGGGTTCCAGTCTTTTATTAAAACACCTGGTGATCCCGCCTAAAGGTCCTTGTTCAGGTACTTCCTGTTATAGGAAGATAGGTGTCTTACAGTTGTACTCCGGCTTTGTCCACCCTGTCACATGCATCCTTGGTTTAAACTGCCAGTGAACTTGCCGAATCACATTGCTCAAATACGGTCCACTGTTGTCTCTATCAAGAGCCCGGACTAGATCAGCTGACACTGAAAGTGCAAAACAGGAAATAGCTGAAAGAGGTTAAAGAAGATCAGGAGTAAGAAGATGCAAAAAATAATGAATAAAATGACAAATAACTGAAAATAGTATTTTTATGAAAAAACATTCTGTCTATTTATAATTCACAATGTATCAGTTAGAGTTCACATGTATTTTACAGTTCAGCCTAATTTTGTTGATTGCTTCCCTCTAGAAACATGTTAAACTTTTACATATTACACTGGTAGATAGAAATGCTGCAGCATTTTACCTCTATTAACCATTTTATTGCACAATGCTCTTGTTTTTATGTATTGCACATGGTTATAAACAACAGCTTGTGCATATCTTGTAGGATCTGTACGCCACAGTGCTGGACCAGCTGACCCCAGAGGATGTTCGAATTTTGGCAGAGACTGAAGATGAGCTTTCTCGTTGTGGGCAGTTTGAACGGGTCTTCCCCTCCCCCATATCGTCACGGTTTTTGCGCTTTTTCGAGCAACAGCGATATTTCAATATTCTTACAAACCAATGGGAGCAAAAGTTCTACAATGATCGAGAGAGGGGTGAGTGGCTGTCCTTTAATTGCAGCACTGGGGTGTCTTGTATAAATTGTGAAAGTTAAGATGATACATTTTTGTTGTCTTTTTTTTTTTTTTTTCTCCTGGCTTCCTGTAAGAAATGTATGGGTGGGAGGAAGCTTCCTTGGGTTGGTGGTCTCACAGCAGGTGATCTTAGTGGTATGAAAACAGCACTTTAGCCCAAGCAGTCTGTAGTATAAAGGTCTGTGCAAACTGTAAAATACCAGTATGCATTTGTAGTAAAAAGGAGCAGACAGGTTTAGGCATTTGTCTATTTTGAAAAAAGAGCAAATAGGAGGTGCAAACCCCTAGTGCATTATCCAAGGTTTATTAAAGGTAAAGAGGATGAAAACATACTCACAAAAATGGCATAAATGTAAAGCTTAGCAGAACGGTAGAGATGGCCATAATGTAATGGAACCAACCCAGACTGCGCTTGAGTACTTCCGTTAGAATACTGCTTCCCCGTCCGAACACCGACCACAGACACCACAGCCGACCATACAAGACTAGAGGACACCAGTCTTGAAGTAAACCAGGAGGTAGACTACTTTATTTGAACACAGATACAAGATATATACATTCAGGGGACAGTCCCCCCTCCCTGCATAATGACACAGGGCAGGGCAATCCACATTTAGTAACAAGAGACACACACATATTCAAACTTCACACCAGCAGACAGTCCCATCAGGAGGGAGGGCTGCTGGAGACACTACCCCCTCCCCCCCGCTAAGCTAATACACATAAACACATACATCCCATAATAGTTTGCTCTCAAGCCAGACAAACAATAGAACAATGGGATGCAGCCACATAACATTAAACAATCAACAGCCCCCCACCCCACCTATCTCTTATACATGTCTACACAGTCTGAGACTAAGCCCACACAATATTAGGACAGATCACCCTGTACCCCTAACAGGCACAGGGTGATTTACAAATAAGAGGGATATGGGGAGCTGAGACGGGTCCGAAGTGAACTGGGTTCCATGGGCCCCCCACCCAGTGGCGGGGTGTCCGACTCTCAGTATGGTCGGCTTGCTGACGCGTTTCATGGCCGAGTCCCTTTCCTCAGAGCTGGTCAACATCTCTACCGTTCCACTAAGCTTTACATTTATGCCATGTTTGTGAGTATGTTTTCATCCTCTTTACCTTTAATAAACCTTGGATAATGCACTAGGGATTTGTGCCTCCTGTTTGCTCTTTTTTCAGTTGTTGATTTCCCTATCTGAGGAGGGCAGCATCTCCGATAGGCTATCCATAGGCTATTTTGGTCCTGGTTCCCCTGGATTTCCTTTTGGCATTTGATCTTTGGAGCGCTGGAGAGTTTATTCTGTTATTTGTCTATTGTGAGTGAAGGAAACACTGTTGCAGGTAACCGTTGCTAAATAAACCTGTAATTAAAATGCAATTCTAGTCATACCCAGATGAGCCTAAATCTACTCCCAACCCCATTCTATCCACCCTGTAAAAGAAAAGCTGCTTATACTTGCCGATTTGGAAGCCGCTCTGGTCTGGTCACATGACTGGCTTCCAGCATCGTCTTCAATGTAGAGGAGAAGCAGGGCCACAGCGGCAGAGCCTGGGCAGTGACATCTCCCATAGACTTATTATGGGGCATCTGTTGTCTGCTGCCCCTCCTCTACACTGAAGCCAGTACTGGAAGCCGGTCATGTGACTGGACTGGAGCGGCCTCAGAATAGGAAAGTATAAGCGTCTTTTCTTTTACGGGTTACATAGAATAGTCTTAGAATGGGGTTGAGAATAGATTTAGGCTTAGCTGGGTATGACAAGAATTCCATTTTAACCTCCCTAGCGGTCTGATTATGTCAGTATTTCTGTGCTCAAAGCGGTACATTTTTTTGCATGGAAATATGTTGTTTTTTTATTGTAGGCCTGTAGTTTTTAGGAATAACTCACTGAAATCTGTCCGAACAAGAGTCTAGTAAACATCCCGGGTAGGATAAAATTTGAAACACGAAATCATAAATTATAATATAATAAATAAGCATAAAAATTCCCCCACGAATCATCACTCAATTCTGCAAGTGGTTCTAATTTATTATCGCTGTTCTCTAGTTGGTCTAAATCCGCTTTTGACCTAAAGGGACGCTTTTTGGACGCCATGGACGTTTCTCAGTTTCCAGGCAGAAAGAACAGTAAAAATGCAGGCAGGGCGCCGGACAAAGCACTCGGGACAAAATGTATGTGAAATGGTTTGATACAGGAATGTTTTACTATGTGATTTTAGTGTAGTTAGTGAATATCACTTTTTAACATTTTTTAATTTCCCGCCGGTTCCGTCCCCCATACGTCCCGACGTCGCAGGGAAGACGGATGCCGACATCAGCCGGAGGAGATGGTCGGGGATGCTGCAGGGGGGACATCGCGGGAGCGCAGGACAAGGTAAGTGAAGAAGAGATCCCGGAGCAACGCCGCATGGTAATCCCGAGTGTAGCTCGGGGTTACCGCTTTTGGTACTGAAACTTTACCCCGAGCTACACTCAGGAATACCGCCAGGGGGGTTAATTACAGGTTTGGGTTTTTTTTTTACCAAAGGGTAACTGCAACAGCGTTTCCATCACTTGCACTCACAATAGACAAATGCCTAAACAACCAACTTCAGCATAGGTAAGTATAAGCATCTTTCCATTTACAGGGTAGATAGAATAGTCTTCGAATGGGGGTGGGCGTAGTCTTGGGCTTAGTTAGGTTTTGACTGAATTGCCACTTTAAAGCTGAACTCCAAGATCCTGACCGCTTTGGACCGTTAGTCCCCTTTTCCCCATGCACAAAATTTTTTTTTTTTTACACTTAATAATTCAGGTTTTTCTTTGTGACATCATTTGCTCATGTAGTAAATTTTACGGTTTCTGGGCCCCAGTAGGGGTTCTAGGCAGGTGTCTCATTTTACATCAGACGTAGGGGGGAACACGAACTACTAATCCTATGATTTCATGGGAAGGCATTGACTTGTTGGGCATGTGGTGGACATTGCTGTGCTACTTAGAGGATCTATAGGCATAGCTGCCAGTTAGTGGCTGGGGGTGGGTTGCAAGTGGGTGCTGTACAGTCATACCTGCCCATAAAAGGAGGTGTGATGTAAGCACGCCACCGCTCACCTATTGAATATTAAAAAGAGGAGGAAAATGCGACTTGGAGTCACTTCTTCATAGGGGACATTGTTGGTTTTGTAATATTCTCATCCTTTACCCTGGTTGGTAACATTACTTTATTCCTAATCAGGACGTGACCTTCTGCGAAGTCTCTGCATGATGAATTTTCACACGGGCTCTGTTCTACTTCCACTCTCTCCATTGGTGAGTCCCTCTATCAAGGTTACTGGATGTCATTATAGGCCTGATGTATTGAAGTGTAAGTACTAAGAATGGTGCTACATCCCAAGAAACACCAGTCAGGCTCAGAACTGAAGTTTGAATTTGATTAGCGATTGGAGAAATTACTCCAGTTGAAACTGCACCAACAATATGATGCACAGATCTGTTCTGGCAATGGGAGCCAATATATGGAAACAAAAATAGTGTCATTATTGTGATGTTAAAATTGATCTTTAGTGCTTTGTGAATGTCCTTAACCTCCCTAGCGGTATGATTATTTCCGCTTTTTTGTGCTGAAAGCGGTACCATTTTTTTTGCATGGAAATATGTAGTTTTTTATTGTAGGCTGTAATTTTTAGGAATAACTCACTGAAATCTGTCCGAACAAGAGTCTAGTAAACATCCCGGATATGATAAAACTTGAAACACGAAATCATAAATTATAATTTAATAAATAAGCATAAAAAATAATAATATAATAAATTTAATTCAATAATATAATCAAACCAAAAACACTGAAATTTGAAATACAGAGGCAAATTCGCACATCGCTGAGCAAAGTCGCAAAATCGTTTTCAGTGTCTGATGAGGAATTTCCCCCACGAATCATTATCACTCAATTCTGCAAGTGGTTCTGATTTACTATCGCTGTTCTCTAGCCGGTCTAAAACCGCTTTTGACCTAAAGGGACGCTTTTTGGACGCCATGGACTTTTCTAAGTTTCCAGGCAGAAAGAACAGCCAAAATGCAGGCAGGGCCAAGGACAAAGCACTCGGGACAAAATATATGTGAAATGCATTGAAACAGCAATGTTTTACTATATAATAATCATTTTTAAAAAAATGACATTTTTTAAAAATTTCAAATTTGCTGCCGGTTCCGGCGCCCGTACGTCCCGACGTCACAGGGACTGGAACACAGAAGCCGGATTCCGGCATCGGCCGGAGGAGATGGCCGGGGACACTGCAGGGGACACATCGCGGGAGCGAAGGACAAGCTAAGTGCTGCAGGGACTCCCTGAGCAACGCCGCATGGTAAGCCCGAGTGTAGCTCGGGGTTACCGCTCTTGGTACTGAAATTTTACCCCGAGCTACACTCGGGAATACCGCCAGGGGGGTTAAAGTGGAATAAGAGTATTGCCGGTTAGTGAACTTTGTTATGCATTAGTAAAAATTTGTAGGATTTTTGCCTCCCGTTTAATGAGCATTTTTGTAGTGTTTGCCTTTAGCAGATTCACTGGCTCACTTACTCTTGGCACTCTGTAGTTCTTATGGTGACATTGGAAACTTTCCAAATCCAATTATTCCACTTGGAACTATAGGACATTTTCAAACTTTGCTTTCAGTTTAATGTTGGCTCTTTCTGTTCCTGGGAAAAATCATGGCACCTTAATAACTGATTCTTGTACCTGCCGGTAGTTCCAACAATAGGCTCACTGTTTAGGGTTGAGGATAGCTGGAAGAATTAGGAGATGTCCATAGATTTAGCTTTGTATCTGCTTCATTATGGTCTAATTGCTTAAATGTCATTACAGAAATCTCCTGGTTACAGCATGGTCCATCTGAATGGCTTTAACAGAGGGGACATTTCAGCACCCAGGTGAGTCTGTCTATACCTCTGTAGTAGTTCTGTAATGAAATGCTTCTATGCCCTGCATAGGCAACGTACGGATTTACTATTTTTTCTGATCCTAAAGTGTTTATTGAAATAATTTGCATTTTGGTTACAAAAACAACCATTTCATAGATACCCCCCCCAACCCATGAACAAAAAGAATAAAAAAAGTTGAACATGGTTGACACTTGCATCCGCACACATAGTGTTAACAGAAGGAAGAACATCTCAAATACAGAGAATAATATAGTGGTTTCTCATTCACATTGTATAACTTTAATAAGGTCAGTCCTCTACAGAATAATACACTGCTCAAAAAAATTAAAGGAACACTTTGAAAAAACATCAGATCTCAATGGGGAAAAATATCATGCTGGATCTCTATACTGATATGGACGGGGTATTGTGTTAGGAATGTAAGGATGCCCCATCGTTTGATGGAAATGAAAATTATCAACCTACAGAGGACTGAATTCAAAGACACCCCGAAAATCAAAGTGAAAAAATTATGCAGCAGGCTAATCCATTTTGCTGACATTGCATTGCAGCAACTCAAAATGGTACTCAGCAGTTTGTATGGTCCCCACGTGCTTGTATGCATGTCTGACAACATCGGGGCATGCTCCTAATGAGATGACGGATGGTGTCCCGGGGTATTCCCTCCCAGATCTGGACCAGGGCATCACTGAGCTGCTGGACAGTCTGAGGTGCAACCTGGTGGCCTCAGATGGACTGAAACATGATATCCCAGAGGTGTTCTATTGGATTTAGGTCAGGTGAGCGTGGGGGCCATTCAGTGGTATCAATTCCTTCATCCTCCAGGAACTGCCTGCATACTCTCGCCACATGAGGCCGGACATTGTCGTTCACCAGGAGGAACCCAGAACCCACTGCACCAGCATAGGGTCTGACCGTGGGTCCAAGGATTTCATCCCGATACCTAATGGCAGTCAGGGTGCCATTGTCTAGCCTGTAGAGGTCTGTTGGTCCCTTCATGGATATGCCTCCATGGTGCTGGGCAGTGAGCACAGGGCCCACTAGAGGATGTCGGGTACTCGGGCCACCCTCATGAAGTTTGTTTCTGATTGTTTGGTCAGAGACATTCACACCAGTGGCCTGTTGAAGGTCATTTTGTAGGGCTCTGGCAGAGCTCATCCTGTTCCTCCTCGCACAAAGGAGCAGATACCGGTCCTGCTGACGGATTAAGGACCTTCTACGGCCCTGTCCAGCTCTCCAAGAGTTACTGTCTCCTGGAATCTCCCCCATGCTCTTGAGACTGTGCTGGGAGACACAGCAAACTTTCTGGCAATGGCACATATTGAGGTACCATCCTGGAAGTGTTGGACTGCCTGTGAAGCCTCTGTAGGGTCCAGGTGTTGCCTCATGCTACCAGTAGTGACACTGACCCTAGCCAAATGCAAGACTAGTTAAAAACAGTCAAAAAAGATGAGTAGGAAAAAAAATGTCAGTGACCTTCATCTGTAAAACCATTTCTGTTTTGGGGGTCATCTCATTGTTGCCCATCTAATGCACCTGTTGTTAATTTCATTAACACTAAAGCAGCTGAAACTGATTAACAACTCCCTCTGCTACTTACCTGACCAGATCAATATCCCAGGAGGTTCACTGACTTGATGCTATACTCTGACTAAAAAGTGTTCCTTAAATTTTTGCCTTTGCCAGGAGGCAAGCATGGAGAAAGGACATGCTGCATTTACCATGAGTATACAAATATCGGCTCAATAACTGTAAGTTACAAGTATACAAGGAATAAGTGCCCAATGCAAAATATACATTAGTGTGTCATTTACTTTGCAGTGTACAGTGGTAGAGGAGCCAACACGGTCTCCTCCTTTCAACTATGACACAACGTCAGGAATTTGTGAGGGCATCCTCTGTGTTGATATACTAGTTTTTCTGTGGTCAAAGGTTGAGGTTCACCTAGAAGCCGGTGTTGTTGGATGTGAGGACAACCAATGTTTGACTACTAACTTATTGGCTAGGAAGGGCAATCTAGTAGCCAGGAATAAAATGTAAGTATAAAGGGTAATATCCCAAGACTTCTAGTATTTAAAGCTCATTATAATGGATATTTTCCAGATTGATGTATAGGAATTATTGCCCACATAGTGAAGATTTTTTTTTTTTCATAGTCAACCACACCTTATCTAACAGAGAGAGTTACTGGGATACAGTGGCGAATTTTCCTGCCTCAAACTGTGTTAGGATTGATAGAGCCGAGTTTCCCTGGATCTATTTCCTACAGATGGGGGTCATTAAAGTAAAACTTAAGACAAAATTTTTTTTAATGTTGGATAGAGTAAGGGAGGGTTATAACCATTGTCAGATTTGTTTTTATTTTTTTCTTTGTCCGATTGGGGATATTACTCTTCACTTCCTATTCCACAGCCAAAACAGGAAATGAAAGGGAATCCCTGGTTTTCACCAGAAGTAGTGTCCCCAATTGGAAGATTGGACATAGACAACAATAAAAACCTGCAAAAAAACATGTCGCGCTCCCAATATACTACAAATAGCAATCAAATCAAAATAAACAATAAAACAAGTATATCAAAAATAACTAAATATTAACAACTTGATTAAATTATAACAATAATATAAAAAAAAGTTATAATTTAATCAAGTTGTTAATATTTAGTTATTTTTGATATACTTGTTTTATTGTTTATTTTGATTTGATTTATATTTGTAGTATATCGGGAGTGCGACATGTAGAGTTTTTTTATGTTTTATATACACACAGTATGAGAATGTGATATTGTCAGCGATCCTTTTTCAACTCTTATTAGTGGCTCGCAAGTAATTAACAAATTTTATTGTGTAACAATAAAAACCGGACAGGTGTTCCAATCCCTCTCCACTCTATCCAAAGCTAAAAAAAAAAGTTTAGCCTTTAGTTATACTTAAATATTTTTGACTCATCAGTCAGCTAGATGTTTCAAATGTGCTGCTTGGAGTTTTTGTCGTTGGGGACTCCTAAGTCTACCGGGTTTTTAGACAGCCGAAGAGTGGTTAAAGGATAAGTTCTCCTTTTGTAACATCACGTTACATCCATTTTCAGGGTGTAACATGTTACAATTGTACTTGCCTTACTGGCAATAGATCTTGATATAAATAGTCATCTAATTGTCCTTAATAGGCGTGATTAATACTTCCAAAATATGAAGGATTGCACAATTTTAGTTTGTGAAGCGTAGCCTGGCAAAGGGTGGGGGAGGAGATTCAGAGGGAGTAATATTCTTTTATTCCATTTGATGATGAAACCTAATGTTGGTATACAAGCTGTTCTCTTGTGAGGGTGATATTGACTGATTTCTCCATTTCTCTACTTTGTTTGCAAAAGTTTGGAGACCCCTGATCTAGTGTATTTAATAGACTTATAATTGGGTCTAGTGATATTGTAATCTGGTTTGTTGAGGAGAAACCAAATAAAATTTATACCGCTTAACCACTTCAAGTCCAGACACTTTTACCCCCTTCTTGTCCAGGGCAGTTTTCAGCTTTCAGTGCTATCATACTTTGAATGGTCATGCAACACTGTACCCATATGAATTTTTTGAGACAGATAAAACTTTATTTTGGTGGTATTAATTCAGATCTGAGTTTCTCTGCAGTGACATCAAAATAGTTTTTCCGGCACATGGTAAGTTCTTTGTAAAATAAACAGCTTCATGAGTTTGTTAGGGATAGTATTGGAATTGTAGACATAGCTTGTTCCCATAGCTCTTCTGTGAGGATATAGTCTTCCTCCCATCCTTTTCTAGCAGGCAGCCTAGTCTGTTTCTACATTTCATAGTGTAACATAGTATATAATTGAGAGAGAAGTCCTTTTTTGGACTGCGTTTGAGTCCAATAAGCCAACAGTGGGATGTGTGTTAGTAACAAACTGTGCATGTGTGCCTGAGCTGTCAAGGCACGTCTGAGCTGTAGGTGTTGGAAGAATCTAGTCTGTGGTAGACCAAATTCCTCCTAAAATGTCTGAAACATTGCAATCCACCACCCACTCTGACGGTAATATCCTTGATCTTGTCTTCTCCAACCGCTGCGCTCCCCACAACCTCACTAACACCCCCTTCCCTCTCTCTGACCACAACCTGATTACCTTCTCTACCTCCTTGTCCTCCAACGCCTACCCCTCCAAATGTCACACTACTACCAGCCGTAACCTCCGCAACCTTAACCCTGCCCCCCTCCACTCTGCAGCTGATCAACTCCATGACAGCATCCTCCCCCTGTCCTGCCCCGACTTGGGCATGACCGCCTACAACAACGCGCTCTCAACAGCCCTTGACTCACTAGCGCCTTTAACCACACGCAACATCAGACCCGACCGCTCCAGCCCTGGCAGACTGATCACACCAAAACCCTCAAACGACACAGTCGTGCCCTGGAGCGACTATGGCGCAAAACCAAATCCCAACAAGCCTTCACCCGCTACAAATCTGCCTTCCACACCTACACCTCCTCCCTCCATGCTGCCAAACAAGCCTACTTCCTGACCCTCATCAAGACCCTCTCCTCCAATCCTCGCCGACTCTTCTCCACCTTCAACTCTCTACTCTCGCCACCCCCACCTCCACCCAGCACCTCACTCACTGCCCTTGAGATTGCCAATCACTTCAAAAACAAGATTGACACAATTCGCAAGGACATTGCCGCAATTCACACGCCCTCTCAACTTGTCCCCTCTCACACAGCTACCCCCTCATCCCCCCTCCCCCTCGACATAACCCGCAGGGACTTCATCGCTGCTCAAACTCCCTCCAACCCCCTTCCCCCTCACTCAGCTACCCCCTCATCACCCCTCTCCCACAGCCCCACCACTGCTCTGACCTCCTCTTCCACCCCACCCTACATTCCTCATACTGAAGCTCCCCCAACACTCCACACCTTTAACCTTACTACCATCGAGGAAGTCTCCAAGATCCTTTCTGATGCCCGCCTCACCACCTGCCCCATCAACCCTATCCCCTCACAACTCCTACGACCTCCCTCCATCCTCCGCTCCCTCACCCACATCTTCAATCTCTCCCTCTCCTCTGGCACTTTCCCCTCCCCTCTGAAACATGCACACATCACCCCTATACTTAAAAAGCCCTCCCTGGACCCCAATGACCCGAACAACCTCAGACCCATCTCCCTGCTCCCATTTACATCTAAACTCGAGCACCTAGTCTACACCCGCCTATGCTCTCACCTTAACGACAACAACCTCCTCGATCCCCTACAGTCCGGCTTCCGTCCCCTACACTCCACCGAAACTGCCTTACTCAAAATCTCCAATTACCTGCTAACCGCCAAAGCTAATGGCCACTATTCAGTGCTCCTACTCCTTGACCTCTCTGCGGCCTTCGACACAGTCGACCACCCCCTCCTCCTCAAAAAACTACACTCCCTTGGCCTCAGAGATTCTGCTCTCTCCTGGCTCTCATCCTACCTGTCACAACGCTCCTTCAGCGTTACCTATAATGCTACCACCTCCCCCTCACTCCCCCTCTCTGTTGGGGTCCCTCAAGGCTCTGTCCTCGGGCCTCTTCTCCATCTACACCTCCTCCCTTGGCCAACTCATACACTCTCACAGCTTCAACTACCACCTCTATGCCGACGACACACAAATCTATCTCTCAACCCCCCACCTAACCCCCTCGGTCTCCGCCCGAATCACACACCTGCTGAGCGACATATCAGACTGGATGTCGCTCCACTTCCTTAAACTGAACCTCTCCAAAACCGAGTTTCTTGTCTTCCCCCCAGCCCGGACACCACCCCCCATTCACTTCTCTATCACATCGAATAACGCTACCATCAAACCCGCCCCGCAGGCCAGAGTACTTGGTGTCATTCTGGACTCCAACCTATCCTTCCAGCCCCAAGTCCAATCTTTAACTAACTCGTGCAGACTCCACCTCTGCAACATCGCCAAAATCCGCACGTTCCTATCTCCAGAAACCACTAAACAGCTCATCCACTCCCTCATCATATCACGACTCGACTACTGCAACTCCCTCCTCACTGGCCTGCCTCACCACAGGCTATCCCCGCTTCAGTCCATCCTGAATACGGCTGCCAGACTCATTCACCTTTCCAACCGCTCTCTCTGCCACCCCCCTCTGCCAATCCCTCCACTGGCTTCCGATTGCGCAACGGATCAAATTCAAAATCCTAACGCTGACGTACAAAGCTGCCCACCATACTGCCCCGAACTACATCACTGACCTAATATCCAAGTACCGCCCAGCACGCACTCTCCGCTCCTCACAAGACCTCCTTCTCTCTAGTTCCCTGGTCTCCTCCTCCCATGCCCGCCTCCAGGACTTCTCCAGGGTGTCACCCATCCTCTGGAACTCCCTTCCCCAACCCATCAGATTATCCCCTACTCTCCTCTCCTTTAGGCGCACCCTGAAAACCCATCTCTTCAGGGAAGCCTACCCCACCCCCTGCTAACTTGCCGACCTCTTCCACTCTTCCTACCACTCCATCCCCCACAGCTATCTCCTCCTGTGCCACCATCCCCTCCCTCCTAGATTGTAAGCTCCAAGGAGCAGGGCCCTCAATCCCCTCATGTTTTGAATTGTATTGTTATTCTGTCACATGTTCTGTCCCCCTTTGTAATGTACAGCGCTGAGCGAACTATTGGCGCTTTATAAATACTGTATAATAATAGTATAATTCGTTTAGAGTTGATGGATTTATCACACTTCCTCTATATACCAGAATTCAGACCCCTGCAACTTTTTTAAGTTCCCCACAGTTTAATGTAGTTCTAAAGGCTCCAGGTTTTTTTAAACCACCTGTGTGTAGCAGCCCCCCCCCCAACACTTACCTGAGCCCCATCCCGATCCAGCAATGTCTATGAGAGCCTCGGTTCTCTGGGGACTTTCACTCCTGATTGGCTGCTGTCAATCACAGCCAGTGAGCCAATCAAGAGTGGGGGCTCTGTGTGTGAATGGACACGCAGAGCCGCGGATTGGGAGCACACCTGCTCAGGTGCTCCCATAGCAAGCTGCTTGCTGTGGGGGCACCTGACAGGAGGGAGGGGCCAGGAGCGCCGCTGGGGGACCTGAGGACGATCCAGGCTACTCAGTCAAAACTCACTGCACAAAGCAGGTAAGAATGACATGTTTGTTATTAAAAAAAATCAAAAAATAAAACACTTTATTATCACTTTAAATTGCACCATAATGGATTATATTTGATATATCCCTTATATTTCATTGTATTCCATACTCTAGCTCAGGGGTCTCCAAACATTTTGAGGGCCAGTTTACTGTCCTTCAGACTTTAGATGAACCACACTGTGGCCTTCGGGAGTAGAAAATGCCGCAGCATCAGTTGGAGAAAACAATGTCCCATTGTTGGTGTCAGTGGGGGGAATTGCGAACCCATCATTGGTCTCATTGGTAGGAAGAGTGTCCCATCACTGGTGTGATTGGGAGGAACTGAGCCCCATCGTTTGTCATTGGGAGCTATAGTACCCCATCATTGGTAGGAAAATTCCCCCTTCATCGGTAGGAATAGAACACCATCATTGGTGGTAATAGTGCCCCATCATTTGTCAGTGGGAGGAATAGTGCCCCATCATTGTACCATTGGGAGGAATTGTGCCCCATCATTGGCATCATTGGGAGGAGTTGTGCCCCATCATTAGTGTAATCGGGCCTCATTGTTGGTGTCATTGGGAGGAACTATGCACCATTGTTGGTGAATGAAATAGTGCCCCAAGGGCTAGATAAAGGCACGCAAAACAAAATAACCATCAAAAGAAAGCTCTATTTGTGGTTAAAAAAAAAAAAATGACATGGCCACGCAATTACCAGATAAAGTAGTGCAGTATGGTATAGCAACAAAAGGCCTGGTCCTGAAGGGGGTAAACCTTCCAGGGTTCAAGTGGTTAAGCTGCAGGCAGCCCCCAGTTCCTATTTACATTCAAATTGTTTGCTGTGTTGACCACCCCCTAAGTTGGACTGCTTTTGGACATCCCAAAGGCTTAATTTATTTTGTTTCCCTCAATAGATAGAAAAGAGAATTTTTTTACTCCCCTTAAAACCCTTTTGTTGCAGTCCATTGAGTGACACACAAGTCCCACCCCTCTTGGAGTTTCTTGAAGGACACAGATTCCTCCCCTCTGTGTTTATGATCAGGTCCTTGATACTGCTTTGCTACAAAACTGAGGCATGCTACCAGTGGGAGGTGTTGTACGCTGGACTGGCCTTATAGTGTCTTTGCCTGTTTAGGTGGCACCATAATCAGAGGTTTTAATATTCTTCTTGTGCCCCTCATTGGGCTCAAAGAAAAGGACTTTAACCTCCCTGGCGGTATGATTATTTCAGATTTTTGGTGCTGAAAGCGGTACCATTATTTTGCATGGAAATATGTAGTTTTTTTAATTGTAGGCTGTAATATTTAGGAATAACTCACTGAAATCTGTCCGAAAAAGAGTCTATTAAACATCCCGGGTATGATAAAATTTGAAACACAAAATCATAAATTATAATTTAATAAATAATCATAAAAAATAATATAATACATTTAATTCAATAATATAATCAAACCGAAAACACTGAAATTTGAAATAGAGCGCCAAGTTCGCACATTGCTGAGCAAAGTCGCAAAATTGTTTTTAGTGTCTACGAATTTCCCCCACGAATCATTATCACTCAATTTTGCAAGTGGTTCTGATTTACTATCGCTGTTCTCTAGCCGGTCTAAAACCGCTTTTGACCTAAAGGGACACTTTTTGGACGCCATGGACGTTTCTCAGTTTCCAGGCAGAAAGAACAGTCAAAATGCAGGCAGGGCGCCGGACAAAGCACTCGGGACAAAATGTATGTGAAAAAGCAATGTGTTACTATGTAAAATTTGTTTTGAAAAAAAAGACATTTTTTAAAATTCTTAAATTTCCTGCCGCCGGCGGCGCCCGTATGTCCCGACGTCACAGGGACCGGAACACAGAAGCCGGATGCCGGCATCGGCCGGAGGAGATGGCCGGGGACGCTGCAGGGGACACATCGCGGGAGCGAAGGACAAGATAAGTGCTGCAGGGAATCCCTATGCAGTGCCGCATGGTAAGCCTGAGTGTAGCTCGGGGATACCGCTTTTGGTACTGACATTTTACCCCGAGCTACACTCGGGAATACCGCTAGGGGGGTTAATTTTCTATTTCATAATATCCACTGATGAACACAGAAATCCTGTTACTGCCCCCGTGGTTTTGGAATAGAATGCCTAGAATTTTGTAATGGGATGTCCAGCAATCTTATATAGGTGTAATTGTCAAGGGTTAGGCATGTAGTTTATGTGGTTGCAATTTTTGTAATACAAGCATACTGTAGATTCTGTGCTGGCACACTTTCCCTTTTTGTCTGTTTACTATATAACTTCACAGTAGTGAGGCTACTGGCTGTATTGTTTTTGGTTTTGTTAAAGATATATTTCTCTTATGTTCATTGACGAACACCGCATTGTCTTCATTATCCATGACCAAGCAGGGTTTTATAGCCCCACCTACAGGAGTAGCACACTAGGCAGAAAAAATTTGGCACCTCCTATGGGAATAAAACCCCTCTTTGCTATAGGCCTCCAGCCTTCCTAGTCACTATCACTGCGGCTCGGAAGGTATTGGAGTTGGTGACTTTGTCCTGTAATCTACCTTTTTTGATTATACACAAGGATAAGGTAAGGTGGTGCTTTGACTTCCCCCTCCTTTCCTGCCGAAAGTGATGTTGGATTTTCACTTATATGACAACATTCTTCCATCTCTATGTCCTCGGCCGTCGCACCCTAAGGAGGTGGTTCTGCACTCCCTGGATGTGGTTCACACGATTCGCGCATATCTTTCTGTGATGGCTGCTTTTCAGAGGTCTGATCTGTTTTTTGCGCTCACAGCCTTTCCGAAGAAAGGCTTGGCAAACTCCTCCGCCCCCATTTCTCGTTGGCTTCGGCAGGAGATTGTGCAGGCGTATGCCATTAAGGGGTGGGAACCTCCCTTCCCTGTTTTGGCGCACTCCACCAGGGCAGTTAGCGCCTCCTGGGCATTCCGACATCCGGCATCTGTTTCAAGTCTCCCTGGTTGTCTGGGCACTCATTTACTAAGTTCTATATAGTTGATGTGTTGGCATCTCCCAATGTTCGTTTTGGCTGCAAAGTTGCAGGTGGCTGTTTAGGCTTCCTGGGCACCCCTTGGGGTCTTTTGGAGTGTTGGCATGTTGCCCTGGATTTTTTATGTCCATTGATTGGACTGCCCACCCCTCATTATGGCATTGATTGGGGACATCCCTGCCTGGTCATGGAAAAAGAAGAAGACGACGCTGTGTCCGTTAATGAGCTTAAGAGAAATGTAATTTTTTGACAGTTGGGATGGTGTTCTTGGGGTCATAGGCAGCATTCCTCCTCCTCCAAACACGGCGAGTTGAGTTGATGCCAAAGAGTTTGATTTTGGTCTCATCTGACCACAGCACTTTCACCCAGTCCTCCTCTGCATCATTCAGATGTTCAATGGCAAACTTCAGACGGGCCTGGACATGTGCTTTCTTGAGCAGAGGGACCTTGTGGGCACTGCAGTCTTTCAATCCTTGTCAGCGTAGTGTGTTACCAATTGTTTTCTTGGTGACTGTGGTCTCAGCTGCCTGGAGATCATTGACAAGATCCTCACCTGTAGTTCTGGGATGATTCCTTACTGTTCTCATGATCATTGACACTCCACGAGGTGAGATCTTGCATGGTGCACCAGACCTAGGGAGACTGACACTTGTTTTGTGTTTCTTCCATTTGTGAATGATTGCACCAAGTGTTGTCACCTTCTCACCAAGCTGCTTGGCCATAGTTTGGTAGCCCAATCTAGCCTTGTGTAGGTCTACAATCTTGTCCCTGACATCCTTGGACAACTCTTTGGTCTTTGCCATGGTGGAGAGTTTGGAATCTGATTGATTGCTCCTGTGGACAGGTGTCTTTTATACAGGTAACCCCTTTAAGAGGCTGTTTCTAATCTCAGCTTGTTACCTGTATGAAAGACACCTGGGAGCCAGAAATCCTGCTAAATGATAGGGGATCAAATACTTATTTCCCTCATG